>NC_053414.1:1164516-1464516 GCF_016859285.1 Xiphias gladius | reverse complement strand
CAGTGTTGACACCTGTACGGTTTCTCCTGACTGTGAGTTCTGCAGTGTCTGAGCAGAGAGCTGCGATCTATAGAGGCATACGGACACTCAGCACACCTGTACGGCTTCTCACCTGGCAATAAACAATACACACACAGTAAGCTGATACTGAATCTCAGGTGAGTAACCTGTGTATGCCCTTAGGTGTGTGTGTGTTACCTGTATGAGTCCTCAGGTGTTGCAGCAGTGAGGCCTTCAGTCTGCTGCTGTATGAACAGTGAGGACAGGTGAACGGTTTCTCTCCTCCGTGGACGCCCAGGTGACGCCTCAGAGTCAGCTTAGAGGAGAACTTCCTGTAGAGAAAATACATCCCAGCTGAATCAACCAATCATAGCCCCACAACAGGTCACACACCCGTCACACGCCTGGTTTAACTGAGGTTTAGGTTTCATGTGTTTCAGGGGCTCTATCGGCTGTTACCAGTCCTCTGCTGCGATTGGTCAAAGCGTCGCGAAGCCCTAAGACACCTGCTGAGAGCAGTGTGCTAACCTGAGGGGTGAGGGATTGTGGGTACTGTACTCACCTGTGACACAGCGAGCAGCAGAAACCTGTCTGGTCTCTGATCTCTCCAGACGTCTGCTCAGCCTCCTTTTCCTCTTCCTCTTTTTTCTTTCTTCTGGTGTTGGTCTTCTTCTCTGTGATGCTCTGCAGTGAACTAGTCCGAGTTCTACTGGTCTGACTGGGAACCAACACATACAAATACTGGTGTCTGATTGGTTGCCAGGTGTCTGTCTGTGTCACACAAATACTTTTCAAACTTCAATTTAAAACAAACACAAAACAAAAACACAAAACATATTATATCATCAATATATTCTAATATTCTAAAGACATTGTCGTATTTTAATATTGATCAGTTTTTTGTAAACTGTGGTAAAAATGATGTGTGAAAGTTCAGGGATGCTTCCGTGATTTTTGTGGATATTTTGATAATATTTCGCACAATTTTTTCATCATATGTTTGGAAGTTTTTGAGATTGTTGAGATGTTTTGCTAATGTTTGCATGATGTTTTGAATCGTTTTATTATATGTTGACAATACTCTGATATTAATTTAGATATGTTGGGGGCTTAATTGAAAGAATTTTTTTTTTTTTCCTGATAAAGTCAGCTGTGTGAAGGTTCAGACTATCAGGTGACAGTTTCAGGTGTCTACCTGTCTGTATGCTCCGCCTCCTTCCCTTGTGCTTGTCCAATCGGCAGGCCCCTCCACCCATCTGGAAGAATCAATGAATTATCACTGTTATTTTTAGTGTTGTTACTGAATTGATTGATCGCCACAAGCTGCAGTTGAAGACATACTGACCTGAGTAGCTGCTGTGTTGATGAGTTTGCTGGTGAGCGTTTCGTGACGCAACGTTCACGAATGTCTTCATAGAAATGGGAAAGCTCAACACCGCTGCCACCTTCTTCTTCTTCTTCTTCTCCTTCTCCTTCTTTTCCTCCCTCCTCCTTCTCCTCCTCCTCCTGCAGTGGCTTCTCCAGTGAGGCTCCAGCTCCTCCCAGCTGTTGGCCGTCCAGCTGCAACGGACGCAGCCGAAGCCACCGGCCGCTCGGTGGGAACGGACATGAACATCCAGCAGTCGCCTGGACGGCATCATCACAGGACACAGAAAACACGGCAGCCTGCGCCTGCCGGAAGGTGAAGTCCTCGTCTGTCGGCCATCTGTCCTGCTCTGTTTCAGGCTGTCGGCCTGGGACAGATGGGGGGAGTCTTCAGGTGGAGGGGGGTGTTGTACATGTCCGGATGAAGCAGTGGGAGGAGGAGGTCTGGCGGCTGAGATGCGACACAGTCCCAGAGTCATGAGGTGAGCGGACTGAGCCATCTCCTCCTGGGTGGCAGGGGGGTCAATGGGACAGGACAGATCCACTGAACTCCCCTTCAGAGGGAAGATGGAGGACTCCTCCTCCTCCTCCTCCTCAAACAAAGTGCTGACCTGCAGACAACAGGAAGAGGTGAAGCAGAACTATATGTCTTTTTATCTCGAAACACAGAGACGTCCTCATATCGACCCAGTTCCACGTCCAACAGTCCTACTGTCCAAAACAGCTCATCTCTGAGCAGCGAAGTGTGAGGAGCAGCAGGCAACTGACTGACTCTATTATTGTGTAATTAATTAATTAATTAATTAAATATATATTATTATTAGTATTATTATTATTATTATTATTATTATGATGATGAATCTCTACATTCTCTTTCCTCCTTGGACTGTGGGAGAACCTAACACAGCATTTTCAGTTTTTTGACATTTTATGGACAAAATCATTGAGTTGATTAATCCAGAAAATAACTGTCAGATCAACTGTTGAAGAAAATAATTATTAACTTTTTAGCTTTAGTAACTTTAGTAAAAATTAGAATATCTTAAGACGACCATGTCATGGACAAACATCACTGAAAAGGCCTGTGTGTGTGTGCCAGGTGTGTCACCTCACAGGTGTGTGCGACCTGCAGCCCCCCTTCGGTGCTGATGTCACAGGTGGTTGGGCTCATGTTGTCCAGCATGTTGTACAGCAGGAACTCCTCGTCCTCGTCGCTCTGCTTCGACTCTCCGTTCAGATCCAGTTGGTAGGGTGACGCCCCCCGCTGGAGTCCCGCCTCATCTCCGCCATTAGCCGCACCCCCTTCGTCAGCTCCCTTCAGGTAAGTGAGGGCGGGGGGACGATGCCTGAGCAGCAGGTGGCTGCTGATGGAGGTCTTGAGGCCACAGGTGAATTGACAGAGTTTACAGCGATAAAGCTCCACCAGGAAGGACTCCACCAGCCCCGTCACCCCCCCTGGCAGACCCTCCACCTCCCCACAGTAGAGACTGGAGCTCACAGCCCCGCCCACCACCTGCAGAGTCACAGGGCTGATGTCATGGTACCTCTGCTTCACCGACAACATCACCACGACATCTGCAGGAGGAGGTTTCCTCAGTTTGCTCTCCTCTGATTGGACAGTCTCTGTATCCAGGGGGAGGATCTGACCTTTGACCCCCGCAGGTGTCTAACAAACAGTAACATCGGACAGAAAATAAACAACACAGAACTAGAGCTAGACTGCATTCAGAAAGTTTTCAGACCCCTTCAGTTTTTTCATATTGTTATGTTGCAGCCTGATGCTAAAATCATTGAAGTTAATTTTTTCCCTCATCAATCTACACTCAATAGCCCATAACGACAAAGTAAAAGCAGAATTTTAGAAATTTTTGCAAATTAATTAAAAAGGAAAACTGAAGTATCACATTGACTTAAATATTCAGACCATTTGCTATGAAACTTGAAATTTAGATCAGGTGACTCCCATTTTTCCTGATCATCTTTGAGATGTTTCTACACCTTGACTGGAGTCCACCTGTGCTAAATTAAATTGAGTGGACATGATCTGGAAAGGCACACACCTGTCTATATGAAAGGCTGACAACGCACATCAGAGCAATAACCAAGCCATGAGGTTGAGGGAACTGCCTGCAGAGCTCAGAGACAGGATGGTGTCAGGGCACAGATCAATAAAAAACCTGCTGCATTGAAGGTTCCCAAGAGAAGAGTGGCCTACATCATTTTTCAAAGGAAGAAGTTTGGAACAATCAGGACTCTTCTGACGAAACCAAGACTGAACTGTTGGCCTCAATTTTAAACATCATGTCTGGAGGAAACCAGGCACAGCTCATCACCTGCACAATACCATCTGAACAGTGAAGCATGGTGGGGGCAGTCTCATGCTGTGGGGGTGTTTTTCAGTAGCAGCAGGGACAGGGAGACTGGACGGGGTTTACGGAAAGCTGAACAGAGCAAAGTACAGAGATTTTAAGAGGCTCAAAAGTAATTGACCAACAATCAGTATCATGGCCAAGTGTGGCCTGTTCCTTCGTTATTTCATGACAAACTAAGCCGAAAAAAGGTCTGGAGCTGATTCCTAGTGTTGAAAGTCAGGTCAAGAACACACACAAGGAGGCAGGTGAGTCATTGTTAAAGTCTAAAATCAAGAGACGCCGTCATGAATCTAAATACAGAGGGTTTAGCACATGGTGCAAACCACTGGTTACACTCAAGGACAGGAAGACCAGATTAGACTTTGCCAGAAAACATCTCAAAAACACTGCCCAGTTCTGGAACAAGATTCTTTGGAAAGATGAAACCAAGATTAACTTGTAACAGAATGATGGGAAGAGAAGAGTATGGAGAAGGAAAGGAACGGCTCATGATCCAAAGCCACCACATCATCTGTCAAACATGGTGGAGGCTGCCAGTGGAACTGGGTCACTGGTGTTTATTGATGATGTGGCTGCTGGTGGAAGTAGCAGGATGAATTCTGAAGTGTATAGGTTCTAAACTATCTGCTCAGATTCAGCCAAATGCTGCAAAACTGATAGGACGGTTCTTCAGAGACCAGATGGATAATGACCCAAAACATACTGAGAAAGGAACACAGGAGCTTCTCAAGGCAAAGAAACTGGAAATTCTTCAATGACCAAGTCAGTCACTTGGTCATTGACAAACCAAACTCAGCCTGCTTTTCACTTACTGAAGACAAAACTGAGGGCAGAAAGACCCACAAAGAAGCAGCAACTGAAGGCGGCTGCAGTAAAGGCCTGGTAAAGCATCTCAAGGGAGGAAACTCAGCATTTAGTGATGTCCATGGGGTCCAGACTTCAGGCAGTAATTTACTGCAAAGAATTTTCATCCAAGTTTTAAAAAAAATCCTTATATTTATAATTATGTTGGTTTGTCCAGTTACTTTTGAGCCACTGAAAATGGGAGACTATGTATAAAAATGTCTGTAATTCCTAATCGGTTGATGTGATATTTTTGTTAAACCCCTTGAATTAAAGCTGAAAGTCCAAACTTCAATCACATGTTGATGGCTTCGTTTCAAATCCACTGTGTTGGTGTACAGAGGCAGAATTACAAAAACTGTCACTGGATTTATGTATATACATACATATGTATGTATAAATAAAAATCCAATGTGGGTCAGATTGTACAAAAAAGTTGTATGATCTGAATAATGTGCGATAAAAATAACATAACATTTATTATTATATTTTATAATTCATATTAAAGCATAATTTTCTAAATATCTACGTTATCATCATATCGACAAATTCCACAGTCCCCGCAAACGTTCAAAATATCAACAATTCCTAAAAATATCTTCAGTAAATGTCTCAGATATTCCCAAATGAAAAGTCAATTAATTTGTTTGTTTTTAAAAACTAGAAAATATTTTCCACCAGAAAACAGTATTAGCATGACTGGAAACTAACGGAGCTAACAGTTAGACACTGCTGTAACGGACATTAACGGAATTTATGGAGTTTATTAACCGAGCAGGAACGATGCTAACAGTGTTAGCAGAAGCTAACGAGAGAGTTTGTGTCGAAGCTTAGTGTTTCCACTGTTAAATGAACCGAACACGATTTAATACAACTCTCACACGTTCAATTTAACACCTGGACTGGTTTCATATTTCATATTTAAACTAAAACTCACCTGCTGCTAAACTTGTTGATGTTTACATCCGCTGTGTCTTCTTCTTCTTCTTCTGCGGTCTGTACGGCAACACGAACGGTCTTCTTCTTCTTCTTCTTCGGGTTTTACGACAGCTTGTATCCCAAGTGTTGCACTACTGCCATCTCCCGTCTGTCAGGTTTTCCTCATCAGTCCAGTTCTCGTTAGGAGGCTGACCGAGCATCTTCTGCCTTGTCCCCTATCACCACACTCCAGTGCGCTCTGTGCTCCTGCTCCTGTCAGCCCTAACCTTTTCATTTCTTCCATCATGTCCTTTCTCTCTGCTACATATTTCCTGCAGTTAACAAGTACATACTCAGTTTCTGATACCTGACAATGATCACACAAACCATTTGAATGCTTCCCTGTCATGTGTCCTATTCTTAACCTACTCATGATGTCTCCTCTTTTCTATTTCCTTCCCTACTTCTCAAAGTACCAACTCTGTTTTGAATGGAATGCAAATATCTTCCTCTCGTCTCCCTCCAGTTCTCTTTATTAATTTATTCTCTCACCCACTCTTTATTAATTTCTTTCCCAGGATGCTCTTTGTTAGAAGAATGTACATAAATTATCCCATGCTTCGCTATTTCTCTGTTGTTATCAGCACCCTTGAAAGCTATGCGCAAGGAAGTATCTGCAGCTGCGAAGCAGTTACCCCCCAATAAAGATAAGATAGATTGCCCTTTTCCTTGTTTCTGTTTTCTGTCCTGTCCCTGAGACAGGCAGGAGGCACTCTGCTTCTTAGATGAGATTGTGCAGCTATGCCGACATATGTGACAAAGAACCACCCTATGGAAATAAAAGAGCGAGGTAGACGGCTGAGAAACTCAGAGCGGGTCGGAGACTGTAACTGAGCACTCTCTGTCCGTTCTCCTTGCAAGTATATAACCTCACCACTCTGTGTCCTGCCTCATTACTGTGTTTATATCTGTTTTAGGTTGTTTGAACCTGACACTCTTCCCTTCTTATTTTGAGAGACTAATACTACTGTGTCTATGTTTTCTTTTTTTAACAGCTTGCGTGGCTGGTTTGTCCTCTCATTACCTACAATTCCTGTACGAGCGGCAACGCAAATTAATATGAGCTCAGCACCTTGTTTCCTTATTCTTGTGTATGTTGGTATTATTTCATAAAGCACATCCTAACGGTTACTGGGCATACCTGAAATTAGACTGTACAGGGCAGAGTCTGTATCACTACAGATTAATACTTTGTTTGGCCTCCACCGCCACATGAAGGAGGAGAAGAAGAAGAGAGAGGAGAGAGAAGAGGAGGATAACAAAGAGGAGGAGTTTGTTTCCGTTGTTTCCCCCTTCCCTAGTGTTTTCTTTTTTGTTTCCTTTGTATGTTATGTGTGTGTTTGTGTCTGTCTGGGGCGGGGCACTCCTCCGTCACTCTCTCCCTCACTCTCTCTCAGCCACCTGCCTTCCATCTTCACATCAAGACTGCAGTAAAGGTTCTCCAGCCACTCTTCGCCAGAGCGTTGTTTTCACCAGACCGGATTATGTCTCGCTTTCCACTTTGTTTTTTCCTGTCGGATGCCTCGCTCCAGTACCTTTGCCAGCTTCGTCATTCCCTACATTCCCACCTCCACCTGCCTGCCCATTTCCTCCAAACAAGACTGCAAATCTCCCTGCTTCCCCTTTCCCCTAATTTTCCAGATGAATGTGCAGCGGCTTTACTCTGAGCTCCCCATGGATGTTAGAGCTGTTCACTCAATCTCTAAGGCTGAGCCCAGCCACGCTGTGGAGGAAACTCATTTCAGCCCCTTATGTTCGCTATCACATTCTTCACAACCTAAAGCTCATGACCACAGGTGGGGGTAGAATGGATGGTAGATCGAAAGCTTTGCCATGTGGCTCAGCTCGGCTTCACCACAACGGTCCGGTACAACGCCCGCTTTACTGCTGATGCCGCACCAATCTGCTTGTCAATGTCAGCGATTAAACTCTTTAAAAGTATGACAAGAGATGCAACACGACCACAGAGACAAAACTCTACCACAAAGAGACACAACAGGAACACAAAGAGACACAACATGACCACAAAGAGACACAACATGACCATAGAGAGACACAACACGACCACAAAGAGACACAACACGACCACAAAGAGACACAACGCGACCACAGATAGACGCAACGGGAACACAAAGAGACAGAACACGACCACAAAGAGACAGAACACGACCACAAAGAGACACAACATGACCACAAAGAGACACAACATGACCACAAAGACACACAACACGACCACAAAGAGACACAACATGACCACAGAGAGACACAACACGACCACAAAGAGACACAACACGACCACAAAGAGACACAACACGACCACAGATAGACGCAACGGGAACACAAAGAGACAAAACACGACCAAAAAGAGACACAACACGACCACAAAGACACACAACACAACCACAGAGAGACACAACACGACCACAAAGAGACACAACATGACCATAGAGAGACACAACATGACCACAAAGAGACACAACATGACCACAAAGACACACAACACGACCACAGAGAGACACAACATGACCACAAAGAGACACAACATGACCATAGAGAGACACAACACGACCACAAAGAGACACAACACGACCACAAAGAGACACAACATGACCACAAAGAGACACAACACGACCACAGATAGACGCAACGGGAACACAAAGAGACAGAACACGACCACAAAGAGACACAACACGACCACAAAGAGACACAACACGACCAAAAAGAGACACAACACGACCACAAAGACACACAACACAACCACAGAGAGACACAACATGACCATAGAGAGACACAACACGACCACAAAGAGACACAACGCGACCACAGAGAGACACAACATGACCACAAAGAGACACAACACGACCACAGATAGACTCAACGGGAACACAAAGAGACACAACACGACCACAAAGAGACACAACACGACCATAGAGAGACGCAACACGACCATAGAGAGACGCAACACGACCATAAAGGGACACAACAAGTTCAAAGAAATTGTAAACTCAACTAAAATCAGGAAAGAAAAAGAAATCACTGAGTCAGCCGACCTGATTTGCCAGAGGCCCTGGCAGCAGCGCTCTGTCCCCTTTAGTTTTCAGCCAGGTTTCAGAAAACAGACCCCTGCCCGAGGATCTCAAAGTAACTGAGCAACTGGCGCGTAGGGCACCAAAAGGTCAGAGATATGGCACGGAGAGAGGCCGTGAACAACCTTTAAAGTAATCTATAAGATCTTAAAATCAATTCTAAACCGTATTAGGTGCCTGTGTAAAGAGGCTAAAACGGGAGCGATGTGATCACATCTCTTAGTTCTGGTTAAAACCTGGCAGCTGAGTTCTGTACAGTTTGGAGTCTATCAATAGATTTCTGGTTCAGGCACGAAAAAGGCTGCTACAATAAATCTAGAGGAGATTTGGTGAAGGCCCGTAGGAGGTTCTGTGTCTTTCAAAGTTAAAGTTAAACTAGATCATATTTTTTAAATATTTGTGAGATAATAAAAACACAATTGCACAAGCTTTGTGTTGTGCTGCTCAAAACTTAAATTACTATCAAACCAGAGCCCAAGATTCCTTGCAACAGGCTTGATATGTTCCACTAGGGAACCAGCAGAGGGTAGAATTTCTTTCTCATGTGATGGGATGCAATTATAGCTAAAGAAAATTTTCAGACATCCAGTTTTTAACATCAAAACGGAAGGAATTCAGGATGTACGAGGACTGAGCACATGCCATCATCCCCAGCCATTAAAAGGTCATTGATGACCCTGAGCAGGGGGGTCTCAGTGCTGTGACACTTCCAGAAACCAGACCAAAACTTTTCAAAAATACTGTTGTTTTCCAGTGCAGACAGAAGTTGCTTGGACACTCCTTTTTCTAAAATTTTTGATATAAAAGGCAACTTGAAAATCGGTCTATGGTTTTGAGGGAGTGAGGGATCCAGCTCAGGTCATTTTAAAAGTGGGTTCAGTAGTTCAGCAGTTTTAGAATAATCAGGGAAACAACCGTTAGACAAGAGGCTGCCAAGTCCAGAAAGCAAAGGGGGCCCGACAGATTACATTACTTCATGTAAACACTTTGTAGGTATATAACAGGAGGTCTGGAAGGCACTCTCATATGATACTGTGTCTTAAAGTTTGGATCAGGTAATGGCATAAAACTGGTTCAGACTATCTTGCTGTGGATGAGGCACATCAGAGTTGGTGGCATTAGGGGTGATGGAGGCTCTGAGTGACTCCACTTTATCAGTAAAATAAGATTTAAAAAAAATTCATAGTCTGCATCACTTTCAACTGGGGCACAGGAGGGCTGGGTTTACCAGCTGATTGAGAGTATTAAATAAAAACGTAGGGTTGTGTTGATGGGCAGAAATAAGTTCTAGGACATAGTGTGTTCTTGCATCCTTAATCATATTGTTACACTGAAGGAATAACTCCTTCATAATATTGTAATGTGTTTGGAGACCAGATTTTTTTCCATCTGAACTCCGCTTTCCTACCTTCCCTCGCACAGCTGTGAATACCGTCATTTATCAAGGCTGCTTTCTTTCTGGGGACTTATATCAAACCTTAATAGGTCGAATACTATTCAGAGAAGACGAGCAAATTGAGTTGAAACACTCAGCCAGTTCACTGGTGTGGGAATGATCAGACAGGTGTAGGTTTTGACCACCAAACAGCGCTCATTAAAGATGCGAGTATGCGAGGAGGAGGGTGAGACAGTATTAATAGCTGGTAGTTCATAGTTAAAAACTATACATACAAACATATCCAGAAATTCCACGTAGGAAATTTTTACACCCAGTGTAAATGCGAGGTCCAAAGTACGACCACGGTTACGTGTTTGTCGGCACACATGCTGTTAAAGTTAAAAGTTGAAGCGATGTTTAAAAAATCATTTGAGGCGTCATCAACATGGACATTAAAGTCACCACAAAGAACGACCTGTCACCGTCTGAATTTAAGACAAGGGTAGATAAAAATTCAACGAGTTCCGCTAAAAGGCTGCCAGTAGGATCTGGTGGGCGATAAATGTGAGTAGATATGGTCGGATGGAGGCTGCCAAGCTTACAAGCGAGGTACGAGATGACATTTAAAGCACCTCCTGTAAACGCTCACCAGGCCACCACCACAACTACTGACCCGGGGTTGGATGAAACAGTCGGAGTTCAACACGCTGCTATGACCCTTAGTTCGCTACCAAGATTCATGGAAAGGGGTCTGACGTTGCAGTGCCATTTTAAGTGCATTTGTGGTGGGAGCTGAAGTTGATGCATTTGTCCGCATTACCTTTACCTTTACTAGATTATTAATATTTCTATATGTGATGTGCACATTGTGAGACATGATATAAAATATATTTTATAGATATATATGAAAATATAAAACACAACCAAACAAAGCCCTTTAAATTTTTAGTTTAAAAATGATCAATCAATTATGAAAATAGTTGCTGAATAATTTTGTGTCAACAGGTCACGTGACCAAGCTGTTTTTTTTCCTTTTCTGAATATACAGGATGTGTTCGTGCGTGTGTGTGTGTGTGTGTGAGACATCATCGAAGCAGGAATCAGAAACGTTGCGTGACAACATTTTCACACCGCTTAGTGTTGCATGACAAGCTGTGACCACACACACGCACACGCGCACATGCGCGCACAAACACGCGCACAAACACACACACACACACACACACATACACACGCACACAGGTTTTAAGCTGAAACAAGAACAAAATGTATTTCAATCTTCAGTTAGTTTTGATAACAACATTCCCCATCAGCTAATTAATTAGTTAATGTCCCAACGGGAAACCTGTTTACATGTTCACATGAGGACATGAATATTGTTCAAAGACAGACTTGAAAAATGGTGAAACTGTCTGCAAACAGCAGCTGATCAGAGCTGATTCCGTTGTTTTTAATGGGACAGTTTGGCTGAATGTGAACAAATACTGGCTAAAATAAAAACGTTTACACATCCACACGGTAAACAGTGTTGTTCCTCAGCAGGTTTAACTGACCTGAGATCAGACTGACTCTCTCATTAACATTAGTCCTCATATACTGAGCTCATATAATTATCATACATGGTAAGCAACTGTAAGTACATTTACTGCAGCACTGGGACAGTCTGAAAAACTGTGGAGTTGTCCTTTAAGGTCAGGGTTTCTGTTACTGTGTAGGGGGTTTTGGCTGAGGTCATTCAGGGTTAGTCTGAATGAATGAAAGTCAATGTACTGTCCTCACAACAGGTGGAGGTGCACATGTGTGTGCCTGTACTTGTATGTCTAGCTTTGTGAGGACGAGTTTGCATTATATAGAACGAGGACATGTTGTCCAGTCCTCACACCTTCAGAGCTCAGTTTGAGGGTTCAGATCTGGTTTTAGGGTTCAGGTTAGAATCAGGTTTTGATCGGAGTTCGGGGTAAGGGTAAGGGGCTAGGTAGTGATTTATGTGAATAAGGGTCCTCAAAAAGGTACAGATAAAAATGTGTGTGTGTGTGTGTGTGTGTCTGTGTGTGTGTGTGTGTGTGTGTGTGTGTGTGTGTGTGTGTGTGTGTGTGTGTGTGTGTGTGTGTGTGTGTGTGTGTGTGTGCGTGTGTGTTACCCTTCTAAAAGCAAGCGAAAAAAAACTGAAAAGAGGACACAGTGTTCAGCCTGCAAAACCACAGAAACCTCACTCCTACTACTACTACTACTACTACTAATACTACTTCTACTACTGCTACTGCTACTACTGCTGCTACTACTGCTACTGCTACTACTGCTGCTACTACTACTACTACTACTACTACTGCTACTACTACTACTGCTACTACTACTGCTACTACTACTACTACTACTACTACTGCTGCTACTACTACTACTGCTGCTACTACTACTACTGCTACTACTGCTACTACTGCTACTGCTAATACTACTACTACCGATACTACTACCAATTTTTTTTAGGGCTTCAGTCTTTCAAAGTAAAGGACAATTGAAGGATCTCTGATTGATCCAGGTTCATGCGCTGGTGTGTTTTCAGTTTGGAGAGTTAATGATGTTTGAAAAGCAACTGTGAAACCAGTTGGGCTGCTCCTCCCCTTTGCGTAACTTCTGATTTGACTGTCTCTGAACGTCACTCTGTGGTTTAACCGACACAAAGTTAACGAAGCTCCAAGCTGCGAGAAGCTGCCGAGACAGAGAGACGACTGACTGTAAGTACGCACCTGTATTTGTCTGTCTGTCTCTGTCTTTAGAGTTTTATAAGAACAGATTCTCTTTATTTCATGTATGAATGAGACTGAGCAGACCTGCAGCAGTTAAACTGAGATTTTCTGAACAACCCTGACATAAACAACGTGTTGGAGACAAACAGTGTCCTGTTGTAGACTATGAACACGTTAACCCTTTTGATCTGATGTGTGATTTGTCTGTAAAGGGGAGAATTAAACAGTAAACTGGCTCTCTTTAAAATTGATGCAGTAAAAGGTACAATATTTACTCTGAGTCTACTGCAGTAGAAGTAAAAAGTAGCAGAAAATGGAAATACTCAAGTTAAGTACAAGTAACTCACAACTGTACCACAGGAAAGTACTTTAGTAAAGTATAAATTATAATATATATTTTACAGATTAAATTATAAAACCACTGATTCATTGATATAAATGCTGTCAGCTGACAAACCTTGTATCTCCAAATTGACATGCTCTGTCAAGTGTTTATAGTATTGAGTTGTACTGAGGTCGGCAGAAAATAAAAGGAGTAAAAGCAGTAAAGCCTCAGGGTCACAGTGCTTCAGTCAAGGCACGGGGGGGTTACCAGCAAAGTGCGCCGCTGGTTTAAATGCGACGAACACAAACCGAAACGAGGTGATGCAACACCGAGACAGACCAACGGCAGCAAGGAGAGAAGGAGAGGAGGAGGTAGAAGAGGGAGAGGAGGAAGTAGAGGAGGTAGAGAAGGAGAGGAGGAGGTAGAGGAGGAGAGGACGTAGAGAAGGAGAGGAGGAGGTAGAGGAGGAGAGGACGTAGAGAAGGAGAAGAGGAAAAGAGGAGAGGAAGAGGTAGAGAAGGAGAGGAGGAGGTAGAGAAGGAGAGGAGGAGGTAGAGAAGGAAAGGACGTAGAGAAGGAGAAGAGGAAAAGACGAGAGGAGGAGGTAGAGAAGGAGAGGACATAGAGAAGGAGAAGAGGAAAAGAGGAGAGGAAGAGGTAGAGAAGGAGAAGAGGAAAAGAGGAGAGGAAGAGGTAGAGAAGGAGAGGAGGAGGTAGAGAAGGAGAGGACGTAGAGAAGGAGAAGAGGAAAAGACGAGAGGAGGAGGTAGAGAAGGAGAAGAGGAAAAGAGGAGAGGAGGAGGAGGAGAGGAGGTTGTTGTTGGAGAAGCTGCTGTTTGTCCTGAACCGGGTTGTTGGTTTGTTTCCTGTGAAGGTCACTGAATGACTTCATCGATATAAACAAGAATCTGATCACATGACCTCCATGGATGACACCATGAACATTACGACATTCACCACTGAGGTAACAAATGATGATTGTTGATTATCAGTCATTGATCAGTCTGCTCGTTTTATTTTATCATAATTTGATTGATTAATTGATCAGTTTTACTCAGACTGTAGCTCATTAAAAACGTCTTGGGAATATGAGATTTTAGTATGAAAACAGTCTGTAAGGTACAGCCACAGCAAGTGTGTTCAGGTGTGTCGTCTCTTCCTGTCAGGACCTGTCCTCTATCAGCCCCTCGCCCACCACTGATGAGGACTACTATGACTACCAGGACCTGCTGTGTGACCGGGCGTCGGTGCGGGCGTTCAGGGGTTGGTATGAGCCACCGCTCTTCTGGATGATCGCCCTGGTGGGCGGAGCTGGGAACCTGACTGTGGTGTGGATCTTCCTGAACTTCCGGCGGCGGTTGAAGACCATGTCGGACGTGTACCTGCTGAATCTGGCAGTGGCCGATCTGCTGTTTCTGTTCACGCTGCCGCTGTGGGCGGCTGAGGCATCCCACGGCTGGAGCTTTGGCTCTGCCCTCTGCAAGCTGAACTCCGCCCTCTACAAGGTGAACCTGTTCAGCAGTACGCTGCTGCTCACCTGCATCAGCGTCGACCGCTACGTCGTCATCGTGCAGACCACCAAGGCGCAAAACTCACAGGTGGAGCGCCGCCGCTGCAGCCGGCTGGTGTGTATTGGGGTATGGCTGATGGCCCTGTTGCTCGCCATGCCCGAGTTTGTGTTTGCCACCACCACAAACGTGGAGTCGCAGCTGTACTGCAGGATGTTGTTCCCTGCTCACCTGGGCAACCGCACCAAGATCCTGGTCCTGTCACTGCAGGTGAGCATGGGCTTCTGCCTCCCCGGCATCATAATGGCCTTCTGCTACAGTGTCATTATCGCCACGCTGCTCAAGACCCGGAATTTCCAGAGGCACAAGGCCATGCGCGTCATCCTGGTGGTGGTGGTAGTGTTCATCGTGTCGCAACTGCCCTACAATGGTGTGCTGGTGATGGAGGCAGCGCAGGCCTCCAACATGACCATGACGGACTGCAAGGAGATGAAGCGCTTCAACATGGTGGGACAGGTGCTGAAGAGTGTGGCCTACATGCACGCCTGCCTCAACCCCTTCCTCTACGCCTTTGTGGGCGTGCGTTTCCGCCAGGATGTGCTGCAGCTCCTGCGCTGCTGTGTCCAGCCGCAGACCATCAAGAGTCAGCTGAGTAAGACCAGCAGGAGTCCACTGAGCTCGACCCGAGCCTCTGTGATGTCAGACAGCGACACCTCGCAGGTCCTGTCCCTGTAAAGACACACAGCTGCATTGCTCCCTCACCACTCCCCCATCACTGCCTCATCACTCCCCGGTCACTCCCTTATTAATCCCTGATCACTCCCCTCACACTTTATCCAGCCTCACTTCAATTTAGCTTCAAGCTGCTTTAATATCTGGAAACATCTGATGTGCCTGCTTACGCAATTTAGAGACTTTTCACCGAAATTCCGACCAACAGGTAAGAGATGAGAGTTCAAACCACAAAACTGTTCGCTTGGAATCAAAAAGATTTCAGGCCATGAATGTATAATTTTCACATCTTAAAACTTATTTCCAGAACCGTTTCCATTACCTTTTCCAGGACTTCCTCAGGATTTTCTTAGGACTTTCTCAGGACTTTTTCAAGACTGTGGCTAGGACCTGCTCTGGACATTTTCCAGAAATGTTTCCAGGACTTCCTAGGACTTGCTTGTATATAAAATGTGAAATTCTTGTCAGCCACAAACTGTGATTTTTGGCTGTTGTTATTGGAGAGCATTGGCTCATGTGATCTCTGTTTTCCTCATGTTGACTGTCTTGCATCTTCCCGTTTGAACACAAAATGCATCAAATGAAGGAAGTAAGGAGGAACCTTAAACTAAGCCAACGCTGTGTCTCTGTCAGATCATGTGAATTATCTCTGTTTACGTGTTAAATGATAAACATTGAAGAGTGTGTAAAACATGCAGACATGTGAGTCCTGGCGTGAAAAACAGGAGGAAGTTGAACAAAGACAGCTTCACAGCCGTTTCTTCACATCCTTCCGCCTCTCATCCTGTTTTTGTTTTCACTCACTTTGTTCTGTAAAAATGTATAAGCTGACTGGAACCAGAGTAACACACAGAACCAACATTTGTACCTTTAATATTTATTTCTGGTCTAATTATTTCTATAAGTTGTAAAACGGTTTGAGGAAAGAGTCCAAAGACAGTTTGGGTTTTTCAAATAAGTTAAATAAATCAAAATGTCATCTGCAAAGAAATTAAGTTTATAAAGAAGCTTGGACCAAAATTTATCACTTTGATATTTCTTTTTCTATTTTTTTCTTTGGTGAAATACATAGTGGTGTAATGTAATTGAGTACATTTACTCAAGTACACATATGGGGTACTTGTACTTTACTTGAGTATTTTCTTTTCATGCAACTTCATACTTACACTGCAGTAAACTTCAGACTGAAATATTGTACTGTTTATTGTACTATATTAATTTTACAGCTGTAGTCACTTTACAGTTTCAGTTTTTTAATACAAAACATAAAATATGATGCTTTGTTATAAATTTAATTAGTCAATTGACAGAAAATAAACTGGCAACTATTCTGATAATGGCTGGAGTAATTTTAATGTAAAAAAAATATCAAACTTAGGTTCCACCTTCTCAGATGTTAAGATTTGCTGCTTTTTCTTTTAATTATTAAAATTTTTCTTTGAATTATGTAATTAATATTTCTCTCTATTTTCAGAATTTCTACACACAAAACAACAACACTGAAAATAATCGTCTGATTAATCCATAATGAAAACAATCATTAGTTGCAGACCTACAGGAAGCAGTAAAAGAGTAGCTCCACATCAACCAGCTACAACAGTAAAAGGCTGTTTACACACTGATGCATCAGTATAATAATATAACGATATAATATAAAACGGTGAAACAGTCACAGGGACATTTTTCTGAATTGAGTACTTTTACTTTGAAAACTTTAAGGACGTTTCCTGATTATAATTTCATACTTTTACTGAAGTAATATTTTCGATGCGGGACTTTTACTTTGTCCTGTCCTGCCCCCTGGGTCATGTTTTCATTCAGTTCCTTGCAGTATTTCCTGTTTTATTTTGTTGTCAATAACTGCCCCTCTCGTTGCAGATTCTACTTCCTGCTCTCACGTTTCCCGCCACTGTGATTGTCTGCCCCGCCCTAATGTGTTGCACCTGCGTCTCATGTCTCCCCTCTCCTAGTGTGTTCAGTCTCTGTGCTTCCTGACCTTTCTGCCAGTTCGTCTTTGTTCCCTGTGACAAACGTTCCAGCCACTTTTCCTAGTGTTGAGTCTTCCTGGTTTGTTTTTGACCAGTTTTTGGACCTCACCTTGGCCTCATCCCTTTTGCTTTTGTCTGCTTGAGTGTTTACCCACCTGTTTTTCAGTAAAGACTCTGATTTTTGGAACCCTGTTTTGACTCCTGAGTCATGCTTTTGAGTCCTCTGCTTTCTGGTTACCAGTTGTTACAGTACGAACTGGCCACTATGGACTCAGCCGACTCGGCCACCTTGAAAGCTGCCATTCAATCTCAAGGCAGACAGTTTCAACGCCATGAAGAGCAGCTTATCTCTGTTTACCATGTTGTGAAGGAGCTCAAAGAACGTCATGAACGCTTCCAGTCCTCCATCAGCAGCCACATTAACAATCGGCTCCAGCAGATGATAGGCCTGCTGGATTCCCCTGGTTCAATGGCTCCAGCCACCGAGCCCTCTCCTGCTCCAGCTCCGTCTCCGGTCATTGACCCTCCACAGACTCCTGCTTCCACTCTGTCACCAGCTCCCATCCTACAACTTTCCAGACCTGAGCAGTTTTCAGGAGATGACAACTGCTGGTCCTTCCTGGTTCAGTGCAGGTTGCACTTCATGA
The DNA here is from genome assembly GCF_016859285.1 of Xiphias gladius. Classification (NCBI taxonomy): domain Eukaryota; kingdom Metazoa; phylum Chordata; class Actinopteri; order Istiophoriformes; family Xiphiidae; genus Xiphias; species Xiphias gladius. Next base: position 1,446,550 of record NC_053414.1, on the reverse strand, counting down.
TGCAGGCTGCTGCTTTCCAAACAGAATGAGCCATGGTAGCATACATCATCTCCCACATTTCCTGCCAAGCAGAGGCCTGGGCGACAGCGGGGTGCGCCAGAGATTCTCCCATCTGTTCTTCTGTGGAGCTCTTCACCAACACCCTGTGCAAGATACTCAATCACACCACTGTGGGACCTGAGGAAGCACTCACCATCATAGGTCTGCACCAGGGCAGTCACCAGGTATCCGACTATGCCATAGAGTTAAGCACCTTACCAGCAGACAGTGGCTGGAACATCCCATCTCTTCTTGTTGCTTTCCAACGCAGACTCTCTGAAACCATAATGGGGACCAGTTTGTGTCCTTAGAGCGCCCATCGGAACTGGATTCTTTCATTGCCCTCGCCATTAAGATTGCTAATTGCTTAAGGGAATGAGAGAGAGAGAGATGCAGGTATGCCAGTGCTCCACCTGTCCAGATGGGGCCCGCCGGCAACAGGTATCCACCTTGACGTTCATCTCCACGACACACTCAGTCCTGTGTCCACAGTGCCTCCCGTTGCTCAGGAGGAACCCATGCAGCTCGGTCGTGCCAGACTCACTCCCGAGGAACAACAGCGCCGCCTTCGGGAGGGCCAATGCATCTACTGCTCGCAGTTGGGCCATTTTATGGCGGCGTGTCCAGTAAAAGACCTGGCTCGCCAGGGCACTGGTTAGCCAGACAACTTCCTCTGTTTTCCCTTCTCGTCTTCTGATTCTCCCGAACCTCCTGAGTGTCAGTTAACCCCTGAGTCTGCTGACGCTGAGTATCCAGATCTGTCCAAAGTTCCCCTCTGCTATCATGATCTTTGAGAAGTTTTCAGCAAGTCCCGTGCCATTTCCCTTCCTCCTCACTGTAAACCCGTCTGCACAAGTGACCTGCTGCCGGGGGCATCTACACCTAGAGGGCACCTCTACTCTATATCTGCTCCTGAGAGGGAGTCCATGGACAAATAAATCTCTGCCTCATTGGAAGCTGGTTTTATTCGCCCATCAGCTTCACCTGATGGAGCCAGCTTCCCTTTTGTGGATTAGACAAATCATTTCACCCCTGCATTGACTATCGTGGACTCGACAACATCACCATCAAAAACAGGTACCTCCTCCCTCTTATATCTTCAGCCTTTGAACTGCTACAAGGTGCTAAGATCTACTCTAAATTTGATCTAAGAAATACTTATGATCTAGTGAGAGTAAGGGAGAGGGATGAACGGACTACTGCTTTTAACACACTGAGTGGGCATTATGAGTACCTTGTAATGGCATTTGGATTAAGTAATGCGTCAGTAGTGTTTCAGGCGTTGGCTAACAATGTGCTTTGTGATATGCTTAACCAGTTTGTTTTTGTTTATTTGTAAGATATTATCATTTTCTCTCCTGATCAGCAAAACCAAATCAAACCAGTCCACCAAGTTCTGCAGCGTCCCCTGGATCACCAGCTCTTTGTGAGTTTCAAGCGCCCACAGTCTCATTCCTGGGTTTCAGGGTCCTTCAAGACTGGACCATGCTAAGGTCAATGCAGTGGCTGATTGGTCTGCACCCTCTAATAAGAAAGAACTGCGATTTCTAGGGTTTGCCAACATTTACAGATGCTTCAAAACAAATTTCAGCTCTGTTGCCGCCCCTTTACATGCACTAACCTCATCTCATGTCAAGTTCCAGTGGTCCCCCCCAGGGCTGAACAAGCCTTCCAGAAACACAAGACAATGTTTTTGCCTTCCTCTGTACTGACCTGTCAGTAAAGACATTGATCTCTGAAACCCTGTTTTTGACTAGTGAGTCGTGCTTTTGAGGCCTATGCTTTGTGAGTACCTGTTATATTAAAGTGTGGTATTAGTACTATTACTTTAATAGTAAAGGATCTGGGTACTTCCTCCATTAATGGAAATGGGGCAGCTCTGTCTTTTCTTCTTCTCCAGGGCTGTTTTTAGTCACAGATTAGCTGGAGTTGAAACATAGAGGAGGAAAGAATCTTTTGTAATAAATGTCAATCTCCTGATCTACATTTAAAGTATGTCACTGATGTCTGCTGTGCCTTTTACATTGTTAAAAAACATTAAACTAAAGAGCTGATGGTGAGAGGAGACTGCAGACAGACTGACATAGGAATGGAAAAAAGGGAAGGAACCGTACCCTCTTGGGTTCGTCAGGTTGATTCCAGTTAGTATAAAACGTGTTGATTCATTCTTGTTTTTAATGACATCAACCGTCAGCAGACAGAAAAAGAAGAAGTTGACTTTTTCTGTGTTTTTGACTGTCTGTGTTTAGATATTTTCTGCAGGTCATCAGATGGTGTGATGGGAACAAACACTTGGGTTAAAAAACAAAATGTGGCAAAAAGGGAAGTGAAACTCGCGAGGAGAGGACGATACTGCTTTGCGTTCTCGTTTCTCTCCTCCTGTCACTTTTCTGCAGGTATTTCTGCCCCTGGTGAGTCTGGATCTGTGACTGCAAACCACCCACTGCTTCAATTATTATGATTATCATCTATTATTATATTTATTTTTATTAGTATTCATCCTGTTATTAGTCTCATCATTGTTACACATCTTTTTTTTTTTTTTTTTTTTAATACGTGTGCTGTTCTCTCTCTCTCTCTTCCCCTCCCCCCCCACCCACCCAAAAATGGCTGGTCAAGGCAGACCCCCACCACCCTCTTACAAAATTCATTTAAATAGAATTATGATGTAAAATATTAATAATACAATAAACTTTATTTATAAAGCACTTTTCAGAGGTTACAATGTTCTTTACATGGGAAAATCAAGATAAAACAATTCACGACTAAAACATCAGCCCACTAAAAGTACAGAGATGTAAAAAAAAAATCCAATAAAAATATATAATGTTGAGATTTTTAAGAAAAGCGAAGCAATCAAATAGAAAAGATAAAACCTATTGGAAACCAAAGTAAAACAATAACATTAGTAAGCTAAGTTTTAAAAAGTGATTTAAAAGATCTTCAGGCAGAGAGTTCCAGAAACATGAGCACTGATTACAGACCAGCACCACGACTAACCCATGAAACCTGTGAGAGTTTCAGAGAAACCGACAGAAACACTGAGCCGATGACAGCCTCAGAACTAATCGACAACAATGGAGAAAACTGAACAAGTAAAACCACAAAGATTTAGTCAAATCAAAGTGTGTCTCCGACCCGTCTGACTTCACAGAGGTCGAGGAATGTGAGTATTTCACTAAAGCGCCACGACTAATAAACAGGTAACTGTTTATTGATCTGTCTCTTTTGCCATCAGGGAGAATGGGACAAAACCAGAAGTGACGCTCACATGTTGCTTGGATCTATAAGAACGGAGCAGTCACAGCCAGGTGTGATAGTTCACGTTGTTCTGAGGGGCTTATTGATCTGTTGACTTGACAGACCCATCCGTTCAGTGAAGGGTCTCTCAGACAGAGGAGTTACTGCTGCATCTGCTCACCAACACTCTGATTGGGTGGCAGCTGATCCTGCAACCTGCAGCATCTACCACAGTCTGCAGCCAACGCCTGCTGTCATCTCACCACACGGCCAAACGGAGCAGGTGATAGCTTAAAACGCAGAAAATAACTCTGACACCCACCTCGCCCTTATTACTTTGTGTTTAATTATACTCTAGTCTGTTTGCTCTTGGGGAAGCACAGCAGAACGTCTAGTCATGCTGGGACTTTCCCTTATTGATTAATGGACCTGGAAAGAAGGGGACGACTAATTTTTGTTTTTCTCTGCATATACTGACTATCTATTTTTCCTGCCCCTAACATTAGGCAAACCTACTGCTGCTGTACGAGCTCATGTGCTGCCCCTGACCTGGTCTGTGTTTATGTTGCTACTAAAACAATAAACTAAAGTTTAAAAAAATAGAGGAAATCATACACAATAAGGGCGGCACGGTGGTGCAGTGGTTGGCACTGTGGCCTCACAGGGTTCGAACCTCGGTTCGGCCTGGGTTCTCTCTCCGCACGTTCTCCCCGTGCCTGCGTGGGTTTCCCCCAGTCCAGAGACATGCAGGTTAACCTGCGACTCTAAATTGACAGGAGGTGTGAATGTAGGGACCCTGACCGGTTGTTTGTCTCTACGCCTCTGCCCATTGATGGACTGGAGACCTGTCCAAGTGTATCCTGCCTCTCGCCCAGTGTCAGCTGGGATTGGCTCCGGCCCCCTCTGCAACCCTCGAAACGGATAAATGGTGAAGCTGATGGAAGGACGGTTCACAATAAGAGACGGTTTAGCTGAATACTTTCGTAAAGGTTGTTTGTTGTCTCAGAGCAGATAATCAGCCTGAAGCTGACGCTTGTCTAGTCTGTCTGTTTTAAAAAAATGTATTTTAATATTATTTTATTCTTCTATTTAACCTTTATTTAACCAGCAAGTCTCTTAAGATAAATTACGGCTTTTGCAAGAGACCTGTCCAAAGTGTCACATAGTCAGATAAGAACATGCACCATTTATTTACAACAATCACATACAACACAACACAATAGGACCTGAGAGAGAGAAAACTGTTTAAAGTAACAACATCCTAATGAAACATGTTTTAAAGCTGATGCTTGAATGTCTGATATGAAGTTTATCTTGTAAATGATCCTAAACTCAGAGCAACAGCTTTACCAAGTTTTCCGGGGTTGCGAGCGGACTGTCGACCGCGTGGCCTGGCAGATGTTAGAAACTTGAGCGAGTATTTGACGGAGTACAACTTGTATAAATGACAGTGATGAGTTTTTTTTGCTCTGCCTGCACACACAGGGTGTCACCATCGTCTACAACCGTTAGAAACGGGGACTGACCCAGTTTTTTCTTGCTGCAGAGGTCATCACGGTCACACGCTCAGCTGTGGCAGCGAGCTGAAACAGTCGAACCATTATCAGATCCGATGCTAAATATCCGCGAGCCTCTCTCTGCAGCAACACAGACTCGATGTCTGAAAGCACCAGCAGTGTCAATCCTGGTGGCTGACTGGTGGAGAGGAGGGGCAGGTGTGTTGGCAGGTGAGAATCAGCTGATGTGGAAAGGCCGGGGAGTTTGAGAGCACCTGGTGGACCGGTGGACAGGTGTCAGGATGGAAAGACCTGGACGGACAGGCATAACATGTCCTCATCATTTGTCCTTTCATTGAAAAAGTGCAGACCTGTCAGTTTAAGCCTGACATCTGTCCGTGGTCTTCTGTAACAAAGGAAACACATTGGACACAGTTTTATCAGTTTGAAACCACGCAAGGGAATCATTTGAGGAGAGATGTTTATGAACCTGATGCTGAACTGATAATTTTTCAGACATCTGATACAGAAAATGATTTATTCCTTTTTTCAAATCTGGTTAAATCCATCTGCTCAGAATCTGTGACTAAACACAGATATATTCCTTCATGCAAAGCTCACATAACCTAACTAATTATTTCTTTATGCGGTGTAACAACAGTGTTTTGTCAAATGTTTAAAAGGAAAAGGAAAAAAATAAAGGAAAAAAGGTCATTTTTCAGTTATTTTTACACAAACAATAGTGGATTCTGTGGAACCTCAAAGAGTGAAGTAAAGTCAAATTAATAAATGATTATCATCAGTATTATATTTCTGTGAGTGATTTAACAATCGGTGTTTTACAGTAACAGTTGTCAGACTGATGCAGCTGTGCTGAGAAAGTTTTTGTTCTTCATGGTTCAGACCAGACAGAAGTCTGTTAGAGCTGTTGGGAAAGTTTCCCCGCTGCTTCGACATTAACCACTTCCTGCTGAGATTGACAGAACAAATCTGAAATTGTTTGTGACAGTAAATCTGGGGACGAGGAGTTCACCTGAAAAGACCGACGACGTAGAGTTGAGGCATTTCCACTGGAACAACACCAACATCTGAGCAAACTGTTGTCATGGTGACATCAGGAAGCTGGTTGACTGTTTCTGTTCTGGTTTCATTCAGTCAAATAAAATTTGAACTTCACTGGAAACTGAAAAACAAACAACAGATGACTGTGTGTCTGTCTTTGTTAGGACCAATTTTACTTTTAAATGTACATATAGTGCATTGTGAGGACATGTCCTCATTGTGAGGACATTTCTGCATTGTGAGGACCTTTCCGCATTGTGAGAACATTTCTGCACTGTGAGGACATTTCGGTATTGTGAGGACATTTCTGCATTGTAAGGACAATTCTGCATTGTGAGGACATTTTGGCTGGTCCTCACAGCTTTGGCTGTCTGTTTAAATCTGTTTCAGATTGGGTTTTAAGGTTCGGGAGTCGCCTGCAGCCGTTCTAAGTTAAGCATTTAGCGAGTGGAGTTTCATCGTCACTAAATTCAAAACAGACACACCTGTCGCTAAGACCGTGAAGTCTCGGTGACAGGTGTGTGGAATCAGAAACTCCTGACTTGAAAAGAAAACCAATAAGAATCCTGTCCATCACTTGAACTCACTTTATTGACACAACATTTCAGTCCATAGGCCTTCATCAGGCAAAAGTCATACAGGCCAATAGCAACATTTACACAGCACCAGACACATGGCGGCTTTCACCTGGAAAAAACCAGGAGATCGGAGATCGGCAACAACACCTCCAGTACGCATCTAAATGAAGTTCAATGAGCTCCAAGAATACAAAAAAAAAATAGATACCGAGCTCTTACAACTATAATCATACATAATAAATGTGCCAATATTTGAGCAGATTGGTTCACATAATACGATAGGGCCCTCAGTCCTATATTACAGCATATAGCCTGTAATCTCTTAAAGGTAGAAAAGGCAGTAAAGGCAATCTAAGGATGCGCTAAAGAGCTGGTAATTTAATGACGTGAGTACAAGCGAAGGGCAGCGTTTGATGCTTTGGTTTTAGGACACATCACTAAACTAAAACAGGCTGCACCACACAAACCACATCTTACGCAGAGATTAGCTGATACTACATATTTCCAACTGAAGTGGTGTAAGAGCTTTTTAAAAAAAATAAAAAGCATCAACTGCTCACTGACTCGAAGCCACAAAATTATTTCAGCAGGACATCACCTTTTGAAACGAAATATTTACATCCACTAATTGACTGACAGGTGTATCTGTCACATACTGTTACACAACTGAATTAGCTAACTGACAGAGCTAACATTAGCATGCCAATGTATGACCTCTTTAGACCGAAGACTAAAGAGGTCACGTTGTTGACAATACTTGTCTAATAATGACGTAAACTGAGGTGTATATTGTACTTCACAAAAAAAAACATAATATCCCTCAAATTACCCAACGTGATGCTAATAATGTTGACTACCTGACCAAATACTGTTGGGTAGCTTAGCTTAATCAGATATTTCCCATTCACAGTTAACTCACAGATTTCTACATGAATGCAGATATAAATAAAACAAAGTCATACACTTATTTACAAACGATTGACAATTAAGTTATAATATATCATTTGCCCTCCTGAAAATGTTACGATCGAAGGTTATATTACAGCTCGTGAGGCCACGGTGACTTCCTGTTGACATACTTATGTTTGAATTCTTCAGCCTGATTTAGTGAATGGCCAGTTCGAACCTACTGGGTAGTTATTATGAACTTATGAAGGCTTTATGAAGAGCTGCTGCAGCACAACCTGTTAGTATAGAAAGACAAACTTGTGTGTGTGTGGGTCAGGGTCCTGTGACCTCTCTGCATGTTGGTTGTGTGTTTTGTGTGTATAGTGTATGTGTTTGTCTATATACAGTGTGTGACCTCTCTGTGTGTTTCAGGACTCTTCCTGACCCCCCCTCCACCCCTCCCCCTGCTGATGCAGCTGAAATCAGACTCTGTGTTTCCATGAGAACAAAGCCATCCTCTCTGCAGCAACACAAACACGTCCTGAACAAAGACGGCCATGTTTCCAGAACCCCGTCCTCCCATAAATCCCGGCTGCGAGCGGCTCTGAGCGGTTTGACACTGGGAGCCACTGAGCGCCATGCCTCTTCCACGACGCCGCTCATCCTTCCTGGGACAGCCGTCCTCCGAGCGCCCAGCCACCACCTCCTGCGGGAGGATCGGCTCGGCTAGCACTGCGGCCCCTCGTGGAGTCTTTGTGGGCTCCGCCCCCCCAGTTGGGGGCACCTCCACCCTGGGCACGCGGGTTTCCCGGCGGGCTCTGGGCATCAGCAGCGTGTTCCTACAGGGAATGAGAAGCAGCGCAGCCCCGGTCCTGCCACGGTCTGGGGACCGCACAGCGGGTCACGGAGCAGCAGCCGGACTGAACAGCTGCCTGATGGAGTACAGAGACAAAGTGAGAGCTCTGGAAACACTGAACCAGCAGCTGGAGGAACAAATACGACTCTGTCTGGACCGTAAGGCGTCCAGCGCCGGAGCCTGGGGACCACTCAGGAGGGAGTGGGAGGACGTCTACAGGCAGGTGAGTACAGGTGGAGGGAGGTGGTCTACAGACAGGTGAGGACAGGTGACGGGGGGACATCTACAGACAGGTGAGGACAGGTGGACTACAGACAGGTGAGGACAGGTGACGGGGGGACAACTACAGACAGGTGAGGAAAGGTGGAGGGAGGAAATCTACAGCCAGGTGAGGACAGGTGGAGGGAGGTGGTTTACAGACAGGTGAGGACAGGTGGAGGGAGGTGGTCTACAGACAGGTGAGGACAGGTGAGGGGGGGACATCTACAGACAGGTGAGGACAGGTGATGGGGGGACATCTACATACAGGTGAGGACAGGTGGAGGGAGGTGGTCTACAGACAGGTGAGGACAGGTGATGGGGGGACATCTACATACAGGTGAGGACAGGTGGAGGGAGGTGGTTTACAGACAGGTGAGGACAGGTGATGGGGGGACATCTACAGACAGGTGAGGACAGGTGATGGGGGGACATCTACATACAGGTGAGGACAGGTGGAGGGAGGTGGTCTACAGACAGGTGAGGACAGGTGACGGGGGGACATCTACATACAGGTGAGGACAGGTGGAGGGAGGTGGTCTACAGACAGGTGAGGACAGGTGACGGGGGACATCTACAGACAGGTGAGGACAGGTGGAGGGAGGTGGTCTACAGACAGGTGAGGACAGGTGGAGGGAGGTGGTCTACAGACAGGTGAGGACAGGTGGAGGGAGGACATCTACAGACAGGTGAGGACAGGTGGAGGGAGGACATCTACAGACAGGTGAGGACAGGTGGAGGGAGGACATCTACAGACAGGTGAGAACAGGTGGAGGGAGGTGGTCTACAGACAGGTGAGGACAGGTGAGGGGGGGACATTTACGTACAGGTGAGGACAGGTGGAGTGAACATGAACATGAGTCAGTGACTAAAACCCGGACTTTTCTTACCGTCCTTTGTGTGAACGAGTGAATGAGCGAAGCAGTGAATGAATGAGGGGCTCGGAAACAGCCTGAATTAGAGGCAGACGGTTGAAAACACGGACTCAACTTGGATCAGGTGCAAAAATGACCTCAAGCAGGTTTAATGCAACAAAGTACGATGACGCGCTCCTCAACAAACTCCACCGTTAAGACGGAGCACTTTGACTGTCCTGGATCGGTACCTCACGATGAGCTCCCAGACCCTCAGGGGCCCCAGAGCTCTCCTGTCCTCTTTGGTCGTTTAATGAAATGGAAATGTGGCAGTTTAGGTCCTGCAGTGTCCCAATCTCATGTCAGGTCAGGGTCTGATTTTTGAGCCGACATGGACGGCAAGTCCTTAAAGTGCTCAGACAGTAATTCAAAATTGGAACATGAGTCACAACGGGGCAAAGGCCCTGAGCAGATGAAGACCGTGTGATGTGATCAAAAGTGTAACCATAACATTACAGGAGGACCATGAATGTGTGGCGTTTCTCTCATTTCACACACCGTCCGACGAGGAAGTACCGAATCCACCACCTGTCTGAACCGCTTCACTTCACGTCTCAGGGGAATCCCCAAACCCCTGTGGGGAAGTGCGTTCGTGTTGCCGAGGTTACCAAAGCCATTATCGGCTCACACAGACTCTTAACGGTTGATGATGAGCGGACGATTTCCCGTCACAACCGCAGACCTGCCGTCACACAGTCCCGTGGTCGGGGGAGGGGTGGGGGGTCAGCGGGATCATCGTGTAGCCGGTGTTCAGGTGTCCTGTTATTGGCAAACAGAAGCGGAGGATCTGTAGAAACTGGAGATGAATGTGAGAATGTGAGCACAATGAACCTTGAGTCCCATTTAAATCAACCTTCTATGTTTAAACGACAGTCCGATGGGTCCGAGGTTTCTGAAGAACCCTTAAGCTTTGTTCACACTATATATGGTGGTTTAGGTCTGCCGTGTTCGGCCACGTTCCGTTCTAACGGTATGGTAAGTTCTGCTCGTACCCCACACCGTGGAACCACAGTCCCCAGGCAGTAGAGAAACAACGTGCTCCACCAGACACCAGATCCAGGACACGTGCGGTGAACCCTGAGACACCTGGTGTCAACTTTGATTTGATTTTATCTTTAGTTTATTGTATCATTAGCATGCCATTGTTTTGAGAAGATGAATCCCCAGGTAGAGATTAACATGAGTGAAGAATCCAAAGTACTTCTCTACAACATTAAATATCCGTCACATAATCAATCATCAGTAATCAGTCATCAATAATCCAGGAACAGCTGAGAAAAACACCCTGAGTTATTGACAGTCAGACACTCGGTTAATCTGCTTCAACGGCGTGGATGTGGTTTGTGTGATTGACGGCAGCGTCTCCACGGCAACAGCTGGCAAACTTTTTATCCCGCTCTGATTGTTCTAAACAGGTTGGACAAAATAACAGAAACACCTGTCAGTGTAACACAACAACACATACTCTGTCCTCCACGTGACCCTGCAGGTGAGCCAACACAAACTGGACCTTAGGACGAGCATGGAGGGGGATTTATACAGGACCGGATCAGACCGGGTTAGGTTTAACTGACTGTGTGTTTATACTGTATGTAAATGTACGGAACAATGTGCGTGTGTGTGCTGCCCCCTGCTGGCTGGAGCTGCTCTCAGTTCTCTGTTTCCCTGTGTTTTCTACAGGTCAGTGAAGCGATCCTGGATAACGCTCGTCTGATGCTGCAGACGGAGAACGTTCAGGCCAATGCGGAGGACTTCAAAGACAGGTGGGAGGTCTCACCGCGCACACGCACACACACGTTACACACATGAAGAAATACATAAGCAAAGTTAAGATGATACTTTCTAATAAGTTTCTGGATTTGGTGCCAACTACACCCTGGCCCGTAGGCCTGTTGGTGCGTTCAAGTCTACTGGCGCACAAGGAATCGACCCTTTTCTTCTCGCTGTGTCTGCTGATCCTGGTTTGGTTTTCTGACCTCACAGCTGCTTCAGACAAACCAGAACATTTAAGGGTTTTAAGCACAGCAGAATTTGCACGGTGGCCTGTATTTATCAAGCGTGTCAGAATCACTCCTAGAAATCGAACTGAAAGTTAAACTAGGACTAAACCCAGTCCTGGCACAGATCAGGACAGAGTTTTTGATGAAGCTCCCGGCAGGAGGAGGAGGAGTGAGACAGAACGAGACTTCTCTCTGACACAAACAAGTTCTTCTGTGGTTTGGACCTTGACATTGTTGTAAAAGTCAAAATGCAGCCCACACTGCAAACATCGCTTCTTTTTTCGGCGTCGGCGTTTTGTGCGCAGAAACGAGCAGCAGTGAATCTTCGGATGTGATAGCAATCGTGATTCTACGGGACACAGCAGCCGGTTTACGTTAAACCAGTTTAAACTGCAGCTCCGCTAAAGACAGAGCAACAGATGCATGAAGAAGAAACCAGTTTCTTATCTCCTGACAGTCACAGGTTTGGAGATGTCATCATAACAGACCTGAAACATGACCAAGTGTGTATACCGTGCAAAGAGGGAGGTGGCAGACAGGAGGAGGAGGAGGAGGAGGAGGAATAACGTCTACCTTTCTCATGCAGGTTCGAGAATGAGCAGCCGTTTAGGAAGGCGGTGGAGGAAGAGATCAGCTCTCTGTACAAAGTCATCGACGACGCCAACCTGACGAAAGCTGAGCTCGAGGAGCAGATGGAGAACATGAGAGCTGAGCTACGCAACCTGGAGCACAACCACGAGCAGGTCCCACCAAACTCTGTTCAAAAAACGTTCGATTTAACCTCAGATGTCTGCTCGGCAGAAAAATGGACTGAGGTTAAAAACCTCAGTATTTTAACACAAATAAGACTAAAAGTTTTTTATTAACATTAAACACTACAGACATAGTTTCATCCAGGGTCTCAACACATTCAATAAGTTAAGTATCGGAGGGGTGGAGCCACTGTATGGAGTCAGGAGTGTGCCATTGGAACATTTATAGACTTTTAGGTAGTTTCGTTATAACTAACTGAAAAAAAATCATTTAAAAGAATTGAATAACTATCTAACTATTCAATTTTTTATTTTCTCAAAAGGAATTGCAAAATTAATTTTATAAAGGCTTGAAATTTCTAGCAACAATGAAATAACATTCAGTAAAAAGAAATGTTTGTGTTTTAGTAGACAAAGTAAAAGATTGTTAAATTGGCTTTCAATATTCTGTCTATTAATGATAAATTAATAATTGAATCAAATTTAATTAAAGGGAACTTTATAACTAGAAAGATATGACAAAAAGCTAAATGGAAAAAAAATTCTTAAGACACAAAAATAAAAAGATTATATTTACCAACTGCTTTATAGTCTTTAGTTGATGAATTTGATTTTTAAAAAGCTTTTACATTTTACTTTATAACAAAAGGAGATTTGAAAAGCTTCTTAAAATTAATTTTGAACGAGTTATTTCTATTCAGTTTATAATTGTATTCTAATCTCTTAAAAAATGTCAACTCATCATTTGAAGATTAAATAACGAAACGTATTATTGTTATAGTTTATTACTGTCAGTAATGAGCCCAGTGTCTGTCTGTCTGTTGAAGACGAAGAAGAACAACCCGGTACCTTTTGGGGCAGATCGGGATCATTTACTAGGAATTTGAATTTTTTCCTCTGAAGTCTGGAGTGTGCTGTTTGACGATGGCCTTGGCAGAGGTCTGCGCTCTGCTGTGTGCCCTTCTAGTGTGTTTTGGCAGATTTAATGAACTCTTTGTTTGTTTCACTTTGAGTTTTACGGTGCATTTTTAAATGGCACTTTATTGTATGACGTTGCCACATATATATATTTTTTTAATTACTTGATTATAATTAGACACTAACACTATAACTATTACACTGGCACACTTCAGGCGCCATACAGCAGAGTCCGTTTGTCACCAATTTATTTTGAACAGTTTCAGGATTTTAAAATTTTGCCGACTTTTCAATTTTGTCTCATGAAGAATAAACTGAACTTTGTGTAAAATCAGTGAAATGTCACTTTAACAAGCTGAAGTCATGTGACCTGCGTACTTCCCGTCTGTCTGTCAATCCAGGATGTTCGAGTCCTCTACAGTCAGATGGCTGGACGCGAGGTGGACGAACCCGATGCTCCCATAGAGACCAGTCTGGACCAGATCCTGGACTACATCAGGAGCCACTGGGAGAAAGTGACGGAGAGGAACCGAGCCGAGACCGACAGCTACCAGCTGGAGTGTAAGGTGAGGATGACTCACCTGCACAGGCGTCCACACAGGCCGGGCTGTGTCTTTAAGGTGTGTTTAACGTCTCGGTGTGTGTGTGCCGCAGGAGGCCCAATGCATGAGCAGCAGACTGAGTCCTGAGGAGGAGCAGGTGGAGGCGCTGAAGTCCGAGTGTAACGACACCGGCTGTAAGATCCAGAGTCTGCAGGCCGAGACCGAGTCCATCAGAGCGCTGGTGAGACGCACACCGATCGATAACCTGATCAGTAACTACTTTCAGAAACATGTCATGGTCTCAAGGCTGTCTGTCTGCAGAAACGAGGTCTGGAGAACTCCCTGAGCGACGCCCGGCACTGGCACGACATGGAGCTGCAGAACCTGGGCTCGGTGGTGGCCAAGCTGGAAGCGGAGCTGGCCGACGTACACGGAGAGATCGAGCAGCAGCGTCGCGACTACGACACGCTGCTGAACAACAAGCAGCGTCTGGAGCAGGAGATCGGCATGTACCACGGCATCCTGGACGGGGAGGAGAGCCGCTTCCAGCCCATCGACACGTTGTGAGTCACCGCAGGACACCGACACTCACATCAACAATGACAATACCGACAACAGCAGCAGCAAAATACTAAATCAACCCACAAACACGTCATGATCTTTAACATCCTGTGATATGAAAATCTAAAAGCTCCTGCATCTGCACTGTAACTGTCACAATCACTGTCATTGAATTCATTCATTAAATTACCTGTCCAGGTGTTCAGGTCTGCACTCAGAGCCTGAGGGCGCTGCCAGTGCCTCTGCTGCTCCAGTCTTCAGGACTGACACTTCGGGACCTCCAGGTCCTCAAGGACAGTGATCCCTTTGGAGGATCTGAGGAGCAGACTGTAGCCCAGCAGAGACTCTCTGGATCTTTGTGTTTATTCAGACAGATGTGGACTCTGTAAGGTTGAACTGGTCTCTGCCGGAGGATTTTCTACCTGGTGATGTGTGCAGGTGTGAATGATACGGAGAACCTGCGGCAGGAAGTCCAGAGTGTGAGGCAGTGATCAACATGAGGCAGTGGAGTGTTTTTCTGCTGATAAAACAGCTGAATGTGACTGTAACGTATTGGAGATAACACAAGAGGTCCTCAGGTAAACCCTTTCCCAGGACAGGGCCTCAGAACCAGGCTGTAAGGCGTTCTGGGGTTCCGGAGCAGTGCAGCCCCAGATCAGACCCAACTAATCAACTGTTAAAGGAAAATTGCAGTATTTTTTGACCAGTCAAACTGCGACTTTATGAAAAACGTTTTCCTTACTGGCTCCGCATCCCGACTGTTTGAGTCAAGTTTATTTTGTTGCTACAGACAGAAAAAGCTGCAGCGTCTTGAAGTGAAAAACAGTTTCCGTGTTTGATCTGGACTCAGAGACGAATGATTTCAGGTTATGTGGAAGCTTTCAGAGGCTCACACTGCTCGTCTCGACATACAATGTTTGACCGGAGTCCGGTTTACTGAAACTCTACGAGAGAGGACAGAGAGTGCAGTTAGTTATTATGACCCTAAGTCGAAGTAGACAGAATTATAAGAATAAGATCCGGGTGGAAAAATACCAGAATTTTCCTTTAAGAATAACAAACACCAGGTTAAGGTCACAGTTTGATCAGATCGACACAACCTGACGACTGAAGCCTGAAAACTTCTCTGTGCTTTAGTCTCGAATGTGAAACAACACTGACTCCTACATTTCCCACGATGCAACTGGATAGTCTTTTCATTATGCTGCATTCACGTCATATGTGATGGATGGTAGAAATGAAAGATTCCCATGTTTACAAGACAGCTGGGTAACCACATTCACTAAACTTGGTTCAATCACACTGAATGCAGAGTCAGATACATCAAAGCTTTCAGTTTCTCAAGTGTAATTATATAGGTTGAGGTCACAAACTCGTAATTACAATAACTCAGATATGACCTGAACGCAGCATCAGGGACGTTTTCATTGGTCCACTTCCAGTGGTGGATTTACCCGGGAGACATCGACATCTCGACATGCATCTGGGAGATATAAGGCGGTGACTTTGTGAGTTGACGACGATCACCTGAACCCACCGTTAAACTAGTCATCAACTCACAAAGGATTGTGGGACACTGAGGACCGGGGTCAGTTGTGTCCTCTTCAACAGAACTGTGTGCAGAAGTTTCAATCGAGCTGGATGTGAGGGTGAAAAAAACCCAACACACTCCAAGGACACAGAGTTGCGGGTGGTTTGAAGGACATCGGGTGTGTTTTACCTGCATGCTGTTTCATGCTGAATTGATGATATCACAGCAGGTCACAGTGAAATCTATTTGCTTCCAACATCGGCATTATTTAGATTTTCTGTTGGATAAACTGCATTATTTTGATATTTTTAAATGAACACGGACGTTGAGGATGATGATGTTTTATCTGTTAAAACTGCTGCTGGTTCAATGAGACAATAAAGGAGTTCTAACGTGATCTCAGCTGGTCAAACTCTTCATTTATCCCTGATAGAATTGTCTCAGGAGGCTGTAGAATCCTGCCTTTTTACACACAGTTTGGTTTCTTTCATAACCGCAAGTTCACACTCACCTGAAACTTTAATTTTGGCTCCAAAAGTGAAACGTTTTAATAAACACTGATGGACACCAAACAGATATTGGAACATTTTTGTGTCGGCCACGATCTGATCTGTTCAGTGCTAAAAAATTTGAAGTTCAAAAACTTCAAATCTTCTTGACGAGGCCGGAAACCATCTTCCCTAAATCTTATTAATACATCGTGATGTCTGTGAAGAGAATCAGTGAATCACAAACTAATTTCTACAGAAACCTAATTTCAAATCACTTAGTCAGATTCATAAAAATGTCTGACTGTAAAACATTTTCGGCCAAATTTCATACAATATTTAACTTGGCCTGAATTTAATTAATTTGACATCGACAACATCACGTGGGAGATGATTTTTTTCCCTTTTCTCTTGAAATTTGCAATTTATTGAAATATTTTCAATGAACCATTATTTAGTCTGTTGATGGATTTCTGCTTGAGCCTTCTGTATCATTTTATTCCTGATGATTTCTCTGTTGTAGTTAAACTGGTTAGTAATTAATAACATTCACTGATCACACACATCAACACTGCTGAGGTCCATTGCTGTTATTATCAGTATTATTTAATGAATGATCAGACAGTTGAGTCAGGAAACAGCAACAGATTCACCGATCTGCAAATTCCCTTTTTAATGATCCACAAACTTCTCAGGAAGGAAATCAGATTATTAAATCATTAAATCATAACTTAATCAATAAAAATAAAACTAAAGATCACTGATAATGTTCGGAGGCTGAAGAGGACCAACTGAATAAAAACAGTGCTTTAAATTGAAACAATTCACTAAAATGATCATATATCAACTTTAAATGTATGTTTATTTTTGTACTATGAATTCATCAGATTAGTTTTGCGTAAAACATATTTAATATATAACACTGAGGTTTTAGATTTATTCTGGACCTTGGAAATAAAAAATTCTTCATTTTTCAGCGCTTTCAGCCGCATCTCATGTCTTTCATCAGCAAATGGAGCTAGTCACGTAGTAAAAACTGAACCGTCTCCATGACAACGGAAAAATCCATCTGCTGAGGAAGGCCATCGAATCCAGCTGAAAGTTCAGGAAAGTTTCCAGTGGATTTAAAGTGGCAAAAAATGTGTAACAATTTTAATGAATTTAGCAACTAAATAACTAATTATTACTGAAAACACAGTATCATACAGTATTTGACGTTATTTTTTATTCTAAGTTAAAAATGTTTTACTGTTCTTAAGTTTGACAAAAGTTAATAAAACGTTAAATCAATTTATTAAAAAGATTTCGTGAGGATTTCTTTCAGATTCCAGGTCGACTCACTTTAATAATAATTTCTAATGATGCATTAATTTTAGACCATTAATTAACTATAATGACTTGACTGAGTTACTGAGGTGGATCTCTCCAGTCTCAGCTGTTAAAAACATGACAACAAATCAAATCTGATGGTGGAAAAGAAGCAGGTTTATAAACACTACACAACATTTTGAGGATTTAATGTGTTTTATTAAACTCTCTCCTGCAGATGTGACTGAGTTTTAGATTTAAACTGACAGATTGTGTGAAGCTTCAAATTGTTCAATGTGAAATCATTATTTAGGATATTATGAAATAAATAATCATCTATCTGAAGCTCTATTCAGACTGGATTTCTGTGTGAGTGTGTGTGTGGGAGGAGGGATTGTAACGTCACCTGCTCTGCTCAGTGATTTTAATCCCGTCTTTTTTCATCAGTCCAAAATGTTTCTACTGACCTGACAGATGGGAACATGTCAACACCAACATGTAGACAGATAAATTAAAACCATCAGGAGAACAAGACCCTGTAAAAGCTCAGCTCATCACAAGTTTGTTGTAATGTAGCTGCAGCTCAGGTCTGCTGATCTCTCAGACCCTGTTCAGACCTGGCATTAACACGCGTCTTGTGATCGGATCACGCCTCCCGCTCTATGTGCAAATAAACACGTAGCTCGTTTGTGTTTGCAGAGACCAAATGCGTTGTTGTTTTTAACCAGCGGGAGGCAGCGGTGCACTTCCTGTGCCTAGTCTACCCGAAAATAAAAGAAGAAGAAGAAGAAGAAATCAAAACGATACAGTCTGGATCTATTACTTGGTGTCCTCAATGCGTCACCTGTACTTGGAGCCGTGCACCTGTGGTCGGATCTCCCAGGATGCATGTTAATACCAAGTATGAACAGGGCCTTTGAGCCCCAGTTTTTAAGCCTATATCTGTTTCCATTCAGTCAAAACGTCTCAATTAAAGCTGCTGAAATATCTGTGGTCAGCTCCTGTTTGCAGCATAGCCGTGGGTGTACAGACAACTGTCACTGGATCACTGTGATACTGAAGGAAACTTAAAAACAGCAAGATTCTGAATGGAGTTCTGCAGCCTCTTTTTCCTCTGATTACGAAGTGGATTTCTAGAGCTTTATTCTGGAGGGACATCAGAGATAATGATATCCTCAGGAAGTGGGAGTCACGCTGAATCATATCCAACTGTGTTTTCCGCCGCGCAGATGTTGGCGCTCCACAGACTCGAGACTAAAACTCTCTGACTCCCCAAAGTATGAACCTTTGGATGTTAAATACTCATCAAGTTTTCTGACATGCCACCATCAGGACAGACTCTGCGGGTTTGAGTCCAGCACAGGTCAGACTGGAGTAAGCTCTGCAGCCTGCTGGGGGCGCTGACATGAGTTTACTCTGCTCTGTGACCGGCTTAGGAGCAGATGTCTCACTCTGTGGAGAATTCAGCTCTGGGTTTTTAGTTTAAATGTTATTTCATTCCTCAATATTTTTTCCGTCTTTCTTCTTCATGTGTCTGCATCTCTGCTTCCTGTCTGTCTGTGGATTACACTCTTCAATTAAAGATTAGCAATAAAACAGTCCAGTGAACGTGGTCCCAGAAAATGGATCAGAGCAGTCAAAGTGTTTCAAATCAGCAGCTTTGTTTGTTTGTTTGGAGAGGAAATAAGTTCTGGTTGGTCGTTTCAATCAAGTATAAAATCAATATTTATCATTAATCGGTCCACACGCGCTAACGGCACAATGCTAGCGGCTAGCTTGTGCGGGCTAGCTCTACAGTTTTTACCCATAATCCCACAGGCCTGGCGTCAGTGTGCGAGTCTGAGCCCGGCCGTTGTACCGATAAAGCTCAGTGATCGCCACCTGAGGGCGCTGCCTCCCCGCCTGCAGCCGGCAGTAATGCATCGATCCTCAGCCTCTGATCGGCGGGGTTAGGCAGGCTGCAGGGGAATGCAGCCTACCCCGACCCCCCCCTCATGGCAGACCATGGGGGCCATGAAGGTCCAGCGGTTGGTGTCGGGGTTGTACATCTCCACGGAGCTGAGGTTGGACTGTCCGTCGTATCCGCCTACAGCGTACAAACGACCTGACGTTGACACAAGAGACACCCTGCTGCGCCGAGTGTTCATGGCCACCAGGAGGCTCCACTGCCCCGAGGCAGAGCTGAACACCTCCGCCCCGCTCAGGAACCCCGACCCGTCGTACCCCCCCGCCACATACATGTGACTGCCCAGAGACGCCGCCCCATGACGACAACGCTTGTTCAGCATCGCCGCTGCTGGGTGCCAGCGGTTGGTGTGGTGGTTGTAGTACTCCATCTGCGGGGGTGGGGCAGGGTGGGGAGGCAAATACACAAAAAGAAACAAAAAAAAGGGAACAGAAAAATAAACAGACTTGAGTTCAGAATAAAATCTGACATCAGATCCAACAAGGAAGTTGTGTTTGAGTGAATACTAATACTACTACTACTGCTACTACTGCTACTACTACTGCTGCTGCTACTACTGCTACTACTACTACTGATACTATGACTGCTACTACTGCTACTACTACTACTGCTACTACTACTACTGCTACTACTTCTACTGCTGCTACTACTGCTGCTACTACTGCTGCTACTACTGCTACTACTGCTGCTACTACTACTACTGCTACTACTGCTGCTACTACTACTACTACTACTACTGATACTACTGCTAATACTACTACTGCTGCTGCTGCTGCTGCTACTATTGCTGCTACTACTACTACTACTACTACTACGGTTACTACTACTACTACTACTACTACTGCTACTGTTGCTGCTGCTACTGCTGCTACTACTGCTACTACTGCTGCTACTACTACTACTGATACTACTACTGATACTACTACTGATACTACTACTGATACTCAGAATTCAGAGTCAGACATTTTTCATCCAGACAAGAAGAAACATTTGGGGAAAATATATAAAGATGGAAACTAACGAGGGGACTTTAAAAGAAAATCATATTAACTATACAAATCTATACAAATGTTAATATAGACTGGAGTAATCCTGTCTGTATTTAATGCACAGTAGTAAAAACTGTCTGCCTGCAGGATAAATTTATAATGACACGCTTATGACCTCTGTCGTCTCTCTCTATCTGCAGGACATGTTTGAGGACTGTGACGTTAGTGAACTGTTGTAATGTTGGTTTGTTTCAGGTGATTTTACTGGATATTGGGAATTTTAGTTTCGACATTTTATGTTTTCTTTAGATACATGTAGCCGACAGTAGAGAAGTGACCTGAGATGAGGGGGGTTTATTTGTAATGACATGCAACAATCATAAGACGTTGTGGGTTGTAACTATCTTACTAAAAAACAAAGGTCTGCACAAAAAAGGCTACTCTATTTCTATGTAGGTTTATGTATTTTAGGGCTGGGCAATATGGAATAAAAAGTCATATCTCGGTATTTTCTACGAATTGGGTAAGTCAAAGCCACATGTGAGATGTCACAAGACCCCTTCACTTTTTTCACGTTGTGATGTTGGAGCCTAATGCTAAAATAAAAAGGCCAGAGCCAGGACTTGAACCCAATCCAGCATCTCTGGAGAGACCAGAAAATGGCTGTCCACCGACGGTCCCCGTCAGACCTGACAGAATTCGAGAGGATCTGCAGAGAAGAATCGCAGAAAACCCCCAAATCCAGGTGTGCAGAGCTCGAGGCTGTAATCACTGCCAAAGGTGCTTCAACTATGCACGGACTAAAGCGTCTGAATACTTATGTCAATCAGATATTTCAGTTTTTCCTTTTTAATAAATTTTTAAAAAATTCTAAAATTCTGTTTTCACTTTGTCATTATGGGGTATTGAGTTTAGATTAATGATGGGAAATGAATTTAACTGATTTAAGCATTGGACTGCAACATATAATGTGAAAAAAATGAAGGCGTCTGAAAATTTTCTGAATACACTGTAAACGGTATTGTCTCATCCTATAGCTTGTTTGAAAATATATCGATGTACCTTAAAAAAGTCAATATACTGCCCAGCCCTAATATATGTAAATAATCATCATCACAACAATCCATAGGCCAATCACATAAAAGGAAGTAATTTAATACATCTTTTACAGCCATTTATTTGTGTCAGTAATTGTGTATTATTTATTCATAGAAACTGACAGTTTGACCGATATTCAGAGTAAAGAAGGTGAAGTTGACTGTTTGTAGTTTGTCTGATAGAAATTCCCTTCTATTATTCATCCATCACAGAACTCTGAATCTGTTTCACAGGACATTATTTTCTCTGTCTGTTATCCTGCATGTCAGCTGAGGCTCAGGATCATGTAGTGACTTTGGACTGTGGGATCTGTTGTACTGATCGGTTAGTGTGCGTTAACTGTTAAACTGATCTGTTTCTACCTGAGCTCAATGATCAAACTGACCGTGTTGAAGATCTGTAAACCGTCATGGCCCCCTGAGACAAAGATGCGTCCGTCAAACACAGTCACACCTGCAGCGCTGCGACTCGCACTCATCTCCGTCACCACCGTCCACCTGGACAACAGCAGCCGTTACAATAATTAACATTATTATGGTACGATTTTATCAACATATGATAAAACAAAGACGAGAACAGGCCAAAAAATAAAATGGCAGAAACTACAAAAAACAAAAAAACAAAACAAACAAACAGACGTTTACAGGCCAAGACTCCAGTGTGTAAAAAACAAGGGGGGGAAACAACTTAATATCTCCTAAACTTCTACCTTAAAAGGACATATTTTTTATTTAATGTGAAAATTCAGGGATGACTTTCGTGTTTTTTTTTTAGTAAATTACAGGGTTTTAAGGAGTAAAAACCCCTGAAATCATGAAGATAATAAACAGATCCTTTAATACATTACACTTAATTAATTTATCCATTTATTAACCCCAAATTTGGGTGAACCCCTGAACTGGATTATAATATCTTTTGGGAGTTTTTACATGTGGATTATCAATTTTTTAAAAAAAAGGTAAAAACTAGATAAAAAAAATTAGCCTCCTTTTAAGATATTAATCAAAAGACTGTTTTCATGTTACTTTGTCATTTTTAAGGATTTGTTACCCTTTACTTAAGCCCTGCATGATTCATTAAAAATGCCTTAATATAATTAAGTACTTTATGAATCTTTCTTCAATTATTCCCTTAAAATCCTGTTTGTGTGTTAAAGGGTAATTGTAAGATAAAATTTGCCCTTAGTGATGGCTGCCCCGAAGTTTCTGGTTACATACAGTGTTTCTCAGTAAAACGCCCTGAGCTCTAACAGGCAGGTTGCAGGTGTTACCTTCCTCATTGTTTACATCCATGTTTACCAGCTTGCAATCTTCCTCTAGGAAGCTTTTTTTTGCAGTTTGCATCACATCGTTCATCTGCTGTAGGTAACAATGTAAATAAAGGGCTCATGTACGACCCAACAAATGCGACTTCGTCACATCACATTCTGACCAACGTGAGGACAGACAGGATGTTGGAACAGTGTGTGGAGCTGCAATTACGTCTCGTAAAGTTACGAGATGAATAAACCAGGTAAGTAATATAATTTGGCCAGAACAGATTTATACAACAAAAACCGGGCCTCTGGATGAACCGGATGACTGACCCCTGTTGTAAGGGGGTTTTAATCACCTGTCGGTCTCTGGAGAGTAACACTCCACCGAGTTCAGAGATGATTTTCCATCGTAGCCGCCGCAAACGTAGATATGTCCGTCAATCACAACCGTTCCCATGGCGCTGTTGACGACAGCATGTTTTATTTCTCTTCTGTTAGATCAGGACCAGTGTATTGATCAGTATTGATCACTATTGATAAGCATTGATCAGACCTGCGCTGGCTGTTCATGCTCGACACCCGTGTCCAGCTGTCCGTCTCCGGGTTGTAAACCTCCACTGTGCTCAGCCGCGATTGGCCATCATATCCACCAATGGCATACAGCAGCCCATTAACGACGGCCACGCCCACTCTGCTACGCGCCGTCCTCGTTGGCTGACAGCGCTCCCAGAAGTTCCCGATCGGATCGAACACTTCGACCACATTTAAGGAGTCACCTGGAGGAGAAAAAAAGAGCGTCATTCGCTGCGATGGTCGCTCTTTGCTAGTCCCACATCAGCTCCATCAGTTTTTCTGCTTCAGGTGACAGACAGGTGAGCGGCGTACCTGAGCTGTTGAGTCCTCCCACGGCATAGATGAGTCCCGTGATGGACGTGCAGCACCTCTGTCTAGTTTTGAAGGGGGGAAGGTGAGGACGACGCTCTGGCATCAGGTGGAAATCTTTGGCTTCATCCACCAGATCTCTGACGGGAAACACAGCAGACTCAGAACTAAACTTTAACACATTCTACGTTCATTTAGAGAGAAACTACTGAACAAGTACAACATAAAATGAAAGTGAATAGAAATGACAGAAATATCACCCAAACACTGATGACATTTTATTTTTTATTTAATAATTTTTTTGCCAGGGACAATGCACATTGATCAGCATCACTGTAAATGTGCCAGTGCTGACCAAAAGGCTAAAGTTTAACTACTGACCCTTAGCCAGATGTTAAATTAGCCATTAAAACAACAATAAAACAAACACCATGTAAAACTAGAAGAGAAGCGGGTGAAAACGTGAAAGCGCTGACGATAAAAAGCTGAGAGGAGTAAGGCTGTGTCATGCAAAGTAGCACATGTACAATGCAGGAAATTAATTTACGTAAATCAACGATATGTTGGTTACAGTTGGTGTAAGCAGTTAAAACATAAAATCCCATTACATCACACAAGACAGAGGTAGAGAAACTATGGAGCAATCATTTTCATTATCTTCTGATTATTTTCTAACAGTGGAGGTTTGTCATCCACTATTGGCTTTTACAAAGAACAAATTTATTACGCTAAATTCATTAAACAGTGAAATCACTCTTGGCTGCAAATGCAAAATTTTCTGAGATATCAAGACCTGAGTCTGGTGACCTCCCCTGGTTGCCAACATAGCTCCGCCCACGCTTAACCTGAGTAGTAAGGAACACCTGAGAACACCTGAGCAGGTGTGCAAGGACTTAGAATAAGTTGTTGGATCCAAAATTGTACCACCGTTTATCAAAGCAACCTTTTCCGTACTGAAAGAGCCACTGACATGAGTTTATCTAGTTTTCACGTCAAGTTTCAGGGACGGTGAAGGTGAGCTGAGCGACTGTCAGGTTTGATAGTGAGGTGAGCAGAGTTGGAACCAACTCAGAGAAGATTCGTGACAAAAAATGTGGGCTTTCGTTTTGTCTCACCTGCATTTATGGCAGCAGCGTACAAGTTCGTCCTGCTGGACTCGGTCTGACAGGAACTGAGGTCGACACAAAGGAAGTCTGATCTTCGACAGCAGCTCTGGCAGCAGAGACTCCCTCCGGTCCCGGTCGTGATGGACCCAGGCCAGAATCGCATCAAATACCTGCACAGGTAACAAACATCCAACACCGCCTCAAACACCTGCACAGGTTTATGGATGGTAAAGTTGGTCGGCCCAGACTGAAATGAGTCAACAGATACCGGATGGATTGTGATGATATTTGGTTTGGACATTCACGATGCCCAAAGGAGAAATCCTACTGACTTTGGTGACACTCTGACTTTTCATCTAGTGCCACCATGAGGTCAAAATTTGAATTTAGCAACTTTAGTCTTGTCTTACACGAACATGTAACAAAAACAAACATGTTCATTAAGGATCTTTATTTGCGTTTGTTAAAGAACAGTTACTGAGATCTGCTTGGGACATTTACAGTGTAAAAATGATCGGTTCTCTCTGCTGGATGAACTCTGTAAAGAAGAAAATGGTTGTAAATGAACTCAAACATCTCTCTCAAATTTGATCAGATCAGCCAGTTTATCAGGACATTGTATTCTTCGGGCTCTAGATATAATAACAACAACAACAATATAAAGCAGTGTTATTTTCATCCATGAAATCTGTGACAAAAAATGTTCTATGGAAACCTTTTTTCTGTGATGAAAATGAGACTAAAACTAAATGAAACAATGACCTTTGATGACAAAATGTATTACAATTTTCATTAGTGAATAAAAACAAATTGATAATGTGAAAAACAAGTGACAAATGAGCATTTGGCCCTGCAGTGAGGTGACAGCTGCTGACTCACCTGAGCTGCTGTAATTCACTGTGTCATAAAGGAAGATGAGGCGTTACAACCTCATCTAACACACTCGACTCAGCAGGTCCAGGGCCACGTTTCCTGTTAACGATCAGTCTTACAAGTGTTTCTGTGAACACTTTTAAATCAGAGCGAGCTCACAACATTATGATCTTTTAAACAGTGACCGTCTGTGGTGATGAAGAGACCGATGAACCAACTTTAAAGTAACGGCACGTATTTAACTGTCTATAATCTCCGCTGTTCAGTAACGATACAGCTCTGCATGTAAATATTCTTACACTTGTTAGCGGCACAAAGAGATGTTTTTTACTTGGAATCGTTCAGTATGAAAATGAACCCTCGTGCGCATTAAACAGTCAGTCTGCCTTTTATAATTCATGTTACTGGGCGGAAGACCGTTTAAGAAAGTAAACTATGATTTTGATTGATCTGCTGCTCGAGGTAGATGTAACTGTTAAACTGACATTAAGCCTAAAACGAAGCAGTGAGGATTCCTGAAAGTTTCATAAGTCTGCTGCAGATCTGCTGTTCTGCATCAGACCTGCTGTAAATGAACATACAAACAAACTTTTACCAACAAACACTTTGTTTCCCTTCACAGGGAGCATCAGTGTTCACACTAAAAGAAAAGAGCAAAAATAGCGAGCAGGAGTCACTCGTTAATCCACCATCACTTCTAAAACCTTTTTCAGTTACGATGCTTCTGATCTTATGATCATCTTAGTGCTACGACGCTTTCGGGAAAATGAGGCACTGTTTTTTTTTTTTTTTTTACGTGAACCTGCTCTGTCAACATTGCAGGTAGTTTCACTGACAGGTGTGTTTCTCTCTGATGGTGTGTGGTGAGGCATCTCACCTGTTCCTCTGCTTTAACATTGAGTTCGTCACAGCCGACGAGCTCCAGCACCTCCTCCGTCCTCAGACCCAGAAACTCCTCCGATAAAGAAACCTCCACAAAGTGCTGGTGGAGGAAGCTGTTAGCCGAGTCGTACAGAGTCGTACACATCATGGTCTCGGCAAACTGACGGACGCCCAGACAGTTCTTCGGATGTAACCTGAACACCGCAGACCAGGAGACAGACAGGGTCAGGACTCACAGCACATAGGGGTTTAAAATTTATACGTTACCGTGTTAGCAGTAGAATTCAAATCAGCAGAAGTAGAATTATTGTAGAATAATTAAACTGATAATTGAAAATTGTAGACAAGTGATTATCTTTTATCCATTGTGACCAATTCCAATTGCTTAAATGAACAAATAAAGGAGTTTTAAAGTTGAGCTTCAAAGTTCATTCCTGACCTTGGAAACAAAGATCATGTGATTTGATCAAATGCTCCAGAACAGCTACTAAATGGACCCTGATGTCAGATTGTTTTGCTGGCTGCTGTTTCCAAAATCAGGAATGAACTTTCAAGCAAAAATAGAGTAGTCATTGAAGTACTCAGAAGAACTGGAAATTTAAACATCTACTATTCCATGAATAACAGGCTACTCAATCTACTGATGAAAATCAAGTGATATGACTGAAAGCTCAAGAACAGCTTCTAAAATGGACCTTGTAATGATCTTTGGTTTGTCAGAGTTCTAAAGTGACACTAGGAGACACTTCATCTTTCCTTTTAGAAATCATTCTGAATTTGACGCACGGCTGTAAAATATGGCGGTTTTTGAATAGAGCCTGGTTATATTTCCAACCTCGGGTCCACTCTTAATTCGTCCACATGCTTCCAACCAAATCCCGTTCGAAGCTCCATTAGTTTTTGTATTTCAGAGTTGAGGTGACTGACCTCTCCTGGAGGAAGGAGCAGCAGGCGTCTTTAACATTCTGCAGTTGCAGGAAACTCGAGCCAATCAGAAGAGACTGAACGTTCTGCTGGTCGATCGCAACGTGGCCGCTGTACGCAAAGTTTATCAGAGCCTCCAGAGCACTGCAAGGAGAGAGGGACTGGTTAGACTGCTGTTAGACTGGTCTCAGACTGGTATGTGGATACCTGTGCTGCTCTCATACTGGAATGTGGGTACCTGTACTGGTTTCAGACTGGTATAGAGTTACATGTGTTGGTCTCATATTGGTATCCGAGATCCTGTGCTTGTATTCAAGATTCAAGATACAATATAACTTTGTCTGTCACAAAATAACAAAAATTGTCCTTTGACAAGGCTCAACAATAGATAAATAGTGCATATTCAAAACACAATTCGAAACGCACGCACGCACACACACACACACACACACACACACACACACGTACAATGGAACTAAAAACTGTCAGAAAGACAATCAAAAAGAACAATGTCACACAGGTTAGAGCTCGTCCACTTGATGGCAGTAACTGGAAAGATTGGTGGAGGGGGTGAGAGGGGTCCCGGTTTCTCTCAAGCTCCGTGGAGCATGTTTAGAAATCAATTTACTGGATTTAAAACCATTTACAAGCACTTGTTGTGTGTCCTGTAAAAACGACTTATTCCATAAAACCGGTGTCAGGTTGACCTGAAGCTCCACCTGGCGGTGCAGTAAGGTGTTTCTGTGTACATTATTAAAAGCAGACAAGAAGTCCGTGAATAAAATCCTAGTGTGGGGGTGTGCTAAGTCAGTGACAAAAAAACCCTTTTAGACAGTGGCTAAAAGGGTCGGACTTGCATCCTCTAGCCCCGGGTTTTGCCTTGGCAAACTGGAGTTCATCCAGTCTCTCTGCCAATATGCTGGCGAGGTGGTCACGCACTACTCTCTCCGATCATTTAAACAGCACCGATGTCAGGGCAACTGGCCTGTAGTCGTTCAGGCTCTAAATGTGTCTTTTTAGGATAGGGATTATGGTGGATTTCTTCCACCGGCTTGGAACAGTCCAGAAGGCACTGACCCAGCGTGGTGGAAACCCCAATGTTCATCTATGGTGAGAGCTTGGTGGGATGGGCTGGGGAGGGTCCAGTGGATGTGCTGCAGCTGTTAAACAGCCTTTACAAGATGTTGAGCTGCTCTGCAAAGGAGGTGCGGTCCAGGCACTCAATCATTGCAGATTTTGGGGGCTCTACCCATCTTGATGGGTTTAACCCCTGCCATGCCTCATTTGCAGGCCCAGACATTAATCTCTGCTCCACCTTGTCTTTGTGGTGGATCTTGGCCAACTTGGCCTTCCTTCTGAACCCTTCTCCAATTCCCACATCCTGAGTTTACCTCCGTCTCTTTTGAACCAGGCAGATTTTCATGTCCGTGGTGACCCACTGCTGATGTTTGGAAGAAGAGTTGTTTGTTTGGTGGGACTGACAGTGTCCTCACAGTATGAAATATAAGAGGTCACCGGATTGGTCAGTAAATTAAGATCGCCATCACAATCACTAAAAAACAAACCACAGTCAGTCAGTTCAAAACACTCCCTCAGTGATTCAATGGCCTCTTTATTCCAAACTTGTTTGTTTTTTGCTTCAGGTACAATTCTTTTCAGCTCTGACCTGTACTTTGGCAGGAACAGAATGACGTGGTCAGAACGACCAAGAGGGGGGTGCAGTTTTGAGATAAATGCATTGGGAATGTTGCCATAACACAAGTCCAATATGTTCTGGATTCTGATGGGCATTATTGTATATTGTCCCAGACTGGGCAAATGTGTGGTGCTGTTGTTGATGTTAAAATCCCCCAGTAGAAAAACTGGTTGTTTACCGGTCTGACTGTCAGCTCTGTTATAACTATCAGCTACGTCCTCAGCAGCTAGTGTGAAATCAGGCCAAGGTACATACACTAAAATGATGGTGATCTGGGAGGACTCCCGAGGTGAATAGTGCAATCTAAAGGACATAGTCATCAATTCATAGTGCTTCTGATACTCGGTCTCTCTCACCGTGAAGTTTGTCGCCCACTTATTGTTGATAGCCATACAGCGCCCGCCCCCAATCGACTTCCGTGTTCTGCTTGCATCTCGATCAAAGCATACGATGTTAAAACCATCCAGGTGAAAATCTACAACCTCAGAGAACCATGTCTCTGTAAAACAGAGAAACTAGTTTGCTGGTAGTCCAAGTCGAACCTCATGAGTATGGATCACTGCTCAGTCTTGTTTCGTGGTAATCGGACATTTGACGGGCTGATGGTAGGTAAAGGCAGTCGGCTGCCCCCTCTCCTCAGTCTGTTCCGTATCCCTCCTCTAGACCCTCATTTCCTTCTTGTTCACTTCGCTGTTTCTCCTCAAAGTAAATCCAGAGTTATCTGATTAGTGAGGAGGGATCTGACTCTGGGTGAAGGCGGCTCAGCTTGAACAGATAGTCCCGTGAGTAGGCGAGCCTACCTGGGTTGGTGGCGAATGGCTGTGCCGGTCCCGAGCAGAGTCCGTTTACGTGACATAAACTGGCAATTATAAGACGGAGGGACGCTAAATGTAACAGTGTCGACGTTAACATCTCGACAAAAACACAAAATATACAATAAGACCCCAGAAAACACAGAATACAACACAGCTACGCATTAAGCTGTATCCGGAGTCGCACTGGCAGAGTAGCACCCCCCCATGTGGGTACCTGACCTGGTTTGTGGGTATCTGTGCTGGTCTGTGGTTACCTGGGGTCCATGCCCTGCATCAGGATCTCGTCCTGTTTACACTCCACCATGTCGTTGGTGAACATGGCGTGAAAGTATGGGATGGAGGCTGCCAGAACAATCCGGTGAGCGCTGAATTTATGATCCCCGACCTGCAGAGAGGACAACGAAATATTATAGTGTTCTCACCTGTAAACGGTTCAATATAAACTGTATTCACCTGCACAGTGCTCTTACTGTGTTGCGGGTTTTATTTCATCAGTTGCAGATTCATCAGATTTAATCCTGAGACATTAAGAGGATTAACCTGGAGCAGCAGCAGATCTGCATGTAACTGTAACATGACGTTTAAGCAGCTGTGTACCAGTAGAAGGTGAATTCATCACTTCCATGTGATCAGGTTTAACATGCGTTAGTGGCAGGGGATGCATCGTTTCATTTTCTTGTTGATGATCTTATTTGATCTTTTACTATGAAGATC
This sequence comes from Xiphias gladius, assembly GCF_016859285.1. Taxonomy (NCBI): domain Eukaryota; kingdom Metazoa; phylum Chordata; class Actinopteri; order Istiophoriformes; family Xiphiidae; genus Xiphias; species Xiphias gladius. The sequence goes on along the minus strand of NC_053414.1, from coordinate 1,415,919 downwards.
TTTGTAAGGTCTGTCAATATGAGCACTCTAAACTAATCTCTTACTGATGACGGAAAATTTTGTTTGCAGACAGTCAAGATGTTCAGTGACTGTAAATCAAATCAGTGTCAGATTTATTCTTGTTTGCAGCTGATATTTGACAAAAAAAGAAATCGTGCTCAAACATCCTATCAAGTGTTTAAATGCAAATAATCGACTAATTAATGCGACTGCTTCGGCTCATGTGTTCTCTCTCATTATTTTTGTGATCAGACTGTCCCTGTGCTGCAGTCATGGAGGATCTACTCTGAACCAGCTTCACCAAACTGACACTTTAAGTCAAAACACGTTTGATGAATAGTTTTTATTCTGAAGTTTGTTGTATCTTTAATTTAAGTCCAAAATGTGCCTTTCAGCTGGTTGATGGATGCAAGATGAGTCCCTGCTCTGCTGTTACTCTGAGTGTGACACTGCGGATCAGGACTCCTCCTCTGACAGTGTAGTCGGGTCAGGAATACAATCCGGCTGCTCCATACACGGACCTGAGAGGGTCGGATTGAGGCGCATTAAGTCAGCGCTGCTGCACCTGCAACCAGCAACTGTCAACTCACTGATCACCAGACCAACCCCAGTTCAGCTAGCAGTCTGCCTGTTGCCTTGCTTCAGGGCTCCTCGGCAGCGGCAGCAGGTCAAAGGTTAGCTCTGTCAGCTTTCCTGCCCGTGCCGATGTTAACGGCCTGTGACGTCACTAGTCCGTGTAAACGGACTGTGAGGTCATCGTCTTAAGCAGCCGCTGTTAACCACTGTTAGCATGTTGTTAGCACCGTTAGCTAAGCTGCAGCTAGCTTCCTCCTGACGGGCTGCTAGCTGTTAGCCGGCAGGCTAACTTCAGCCTCGAGCGTCGTCGGTTCTTACCTTGAGCGTGACGTCACAGAGTTTCCCTTGACGTCGGATCTCCTCCATGACGACATACCCCCGTGTCGGCAGGTCATGCACTGAGAAATGAACTAAATCCTCGAGCTCTTCGCAAAGAACGTCTCCCATCGTCAGCACGAGCGGCGGAGCGGCGCGAACTGACCACTCCGAGCCGCCGTACACAGCCAGGAGCCGTGACGTCCTGGAAGCCGACGGAAACACGGGCAGGTTTCAGCTTTCAGAATAAAAGACCCTGTCGGCTGTAAAAGTAAAGACCGTACAGACGTTTACCATCATCGTTATTAGTGCACCGTGTGTGTGTGTGTGTGTGTCGCACGGGGAGCGTCGAATGGGACGTTTGCGCGACAATAACAACAAACGCGATTGGAGCTTCCGCCTTGGTGTTTGACATTCAAAATTAAAGTCTAACGTTACTGAATAACGTATTTTGGCGACAATCAATCAGAAGAGGAGGAAGTACTCAAATTCTTGAATTAAGTAACAGTACGGATACCACTGTAAAAATACTCTTCCAAGTAAAAGTCCTTCATTTAAAATGCTACTTAACTAAACGTATATGATTATATTCCGGATAATGTAAAGTATCAAAAGTAAAAGTACTTAGTGCAGTAGAACGTCACAACTGACTGAATGTGACACTATTATAGTGCATATTATATCATTAGATTATTAATAATTCGTGGATTAATGTGTCAACAGCATTTTACTGTTGCAGCTGCTGGAAGTGGAGCTAGTTTGGACTGCTATAGGACTGGGACTCATGGTTAGTTTCATTAGGGATTAAATTGACTTCAAACATTACCAAAGGAGTTGCCAATTCATTTTCTGTCAGTCAACTAATTGATAAATTAACTAATTGTTTCAGCTGTAGTTGTATAAACTGTATTATAATTTATAACAAAGCACCATTTTATAAACTTCATATGTATTTAATGAAAAATCTGGGTCTGTAAAAGGACTTCCGCTGTCAGATCCCTCTAATGCAGAACAAAGTAAAATATTTCCTCTAAAGTGTAGTTGAGTAGCATGATAATGAATTTTCTTGTGAGCAAAATTATTCTGCAGAAAAAATATTAACACAAATGTGGATTATAATATTCTGCTGTGTTTTTTTTCAAATATTTCTAAAATCCTTGAGACATTATTTCACACTGTAAGAAAACAGAAAACCTCTTTTTATGAGTGTGGTGATCAAGGAGTAAAAAGTATAATGTTTGAATGAAGTCATCAAATACAGCACCAAGTTTTAAGTTTGTGATTATTTCTTTAAACACTGATAATTGTTATAATAATAATAATATAATTGTTATAGTTTTTTTTTGTTTTTTTTTTTACATTAAACTGTAAAGTTAATTTGGCAACAAACCGGATTTAGGTGATCAAATAGGTAAGAGAGAAGGAGAGGAGGTCGAACGTCTTTGTTATGAAGCTTTTTCTATGTTATTTTATTATGAAATGGATTTTTGTATTAAAACTGTCAGCCAATCAAACAGCACCTTCAAACGAATAAAACAGCAGAAGAAAAGTTTGTTGTAAAAAAAAACAAAAAACGAAAGAAAAGGTTTTATTCACATATTTTGGTGTTTGACCTTCAAAAACCTGAAGAACACCTGAACATACCCTCGACCTCTGAAGCATCTTTCTTCTTCTCTGAGGAGAATCCACGTTTGATGAATCAAATGAAAACTTCATGTTCAAACGCTCCAACAGCATTCAGAGAACGTCACCAAAACCTGCTGGATTTCAACAGGAAAACATTAACCCATCTGGACAGACTGAAGTCGGCTTGAGTTTGGTTTGTGATGGTGTGTTGCGTTCAGGAACGACAGTCAGAGGACAAACATTCAGATGTTTCTGCTGTCTGGCTGCAAAAAACACCTGATGTGGAACTAAACAGGCAAAGTAACATCTGGACCACAGCAGGATTCAGGTTTCAGCTCAAATCTGTTTCCAACCTGCTCATCATTTTACAAAACTCAGAGTGTCCCTGAACGCAGCAACAAGCATCTTCAATCAGTCTCAGCTGCTTTCAGACATGAGCCTCATTATAAATTTTCTGGTGGTTTGAACGTCGTTGTGTTTGTTTGAATAAACTCCCAGTTCGGACGAGACCCGGGTCCAAATTAACCCCTCAGTCCTACTGCCTGTACACTGAGTATAGTTTCTTACAACAGGACATCACTGAGACCCAGTTTTACTCTTGAACATCTGCAACCAACAATTTTTTTCATTATCGATCTACCTGCTGGTTATTTTCTTGATTAGCTGATTGATCGTTTGGCCTACAGCAGGTCGATAAACAGTGAAAAATGTCCCTGATGGCGCCTCGGAAATGTCTTTTTTTGTCCGACCAACAGTCCAAAACCCAAACAGATTCGGTTACTGTGGCAGGAAACGGAGAAAAACTGAAAAATATTCCCGAAGGGAAACTGGAGCTGGAAAACGTTTGGCCTGTTTGACTGAAAAATTACTTAAAGGAGTAATCGATCATCAAATTGTTGCAACTCTACTGCATGGTCATTGGATTTGGTGTTAGTTATTTACAACATGTAAACACAAAAAATTTAGAACTAGATTTTGACACAGGGACCCTCTTCAAGACCAGACCATACGATCAGGAAATGATTCTGGACCCACCTTCAGTCCCCTATGATTTCAGCTGATATTGTGTTTTAATTGTTCATATTTGCAGTAAAAAGTTAATTTAACACAAAACAGATGACGAACAACAAAACTCAAAGCGCTGAAGAGCCCGTGATGTTCTCTGGTGGTTGGTACTGTAACATTTCTGTAACCCCTCAACACAACGCTGATCTGACCTGAATCTGAGCTGTTACAGTAACAAAGACCAAAGCAGGGACAAGAAGTTAATCTGAGTGTCTGTCTTGTTCTGCCCTGTTCAGATCTATGTAAAAATTCAAGTATCTAATTCTGATTTATTTTACAATTAGAAAGAAAATTTGTTAAATAGACTAGAGCTGCAACTAACGTTTTTTTTTCACCGCATTTAAAAAAAAAATAAATGTCCATCTCACTCTCAGAGTCCAAGGCGACTTGAATGTCTTGTTTTGTCCAACCAACAGTACAAAGCCCAGAGAGATTGTGTTTACTGAGAGACAGAAAACAGATTCATCTGTTCAGACAGAAACTGAACACCTGAGACACTGGAGAATGGGAAAAGAATTGAAAACATTAACCTAACACTAAAATAGTTGCCTATTAATTTTCTGTTGATCATCTAATCGATTCAGCTCTAAAATGGACCGAAACTAGCACCTGCCAGGAAGGAACGAGGTCAATCAAAACATTTGTCGATTTGGAAAATGATCAGCAGGAATGGAAAATATATGGGATTTGTGGTTGAAACATGAAAAACAGCATTATGGTCGTTTAAATCCTGAAACAGAAACGAACAGAAGGAGAAGAAAAGTTTCTCTGGATGCAAACACCAATAAAAAACTCTGACAGGTTAGAAAGAGGACTATACACTACGCTGAGTTTGTATATGTTTCTGAGTGTATATCTGTATATCTGTGTTCTACGCCGAGAGGTCGCTGTTCTCAAAGCGTTCCTGGTCATACACCTCTGCCACCACCTTACGTCCTCCGAACCAGCGGTGGTTGAGCGCCTGGATGGCTCGATTCATCTCGGCCGCCTCAGAAAACTCTACAAAAATCTTAACAATGACGTCGGCGTCGTCCTCCTCGCCCTGACGCTCCTGGTAGATGATGACGCGCTTCACCCGGCCGAACTTCCCGCATTCCTCGGTGACCTCGCCCTCCAGGTCGTCATCGATGTCCTCAGGACCGACCATGTTCCTCAGGACCATCACAGTCGACTGACAGGGTAGAGTCAGTGTTAGAACATCATTTTACTGAAGTCCATTTATTTGTGTCGGGTTTACGGCAAAAATCACAATTAAAACTTTCAATTTCATTTTTCACATTATAAAATGTCAAATCACGGTTTACCTGCTTCACAAGTCTACTCTACTTCATTACTGGTACATTCACATTCGTTTCCTTCTTGCTCTTTCAAGATCAACAAGTCCCAAGTCAACACCAGCACTAACAAGTCATGACCGACAAGTCCCAAGTGAAGATCAACAGTCCAAAGTCAAGGCAAGACCGACAAGTCCAAAGTCAAGACCGACAAGTCCAAAGTCAAGACCATCAATTCTCAACTCATGACAAACAAGTCCGAAGTCAAGACCAACAAGTCCAAAGTCAAGACCAACAATTCTCAAGTCAAGACCAACAAGTCCAAAGTCAAAACCAACACTACCAAGTCAAGACCGACGAGTCCAAAGTCAAGACCAACACTAACATGTCATGACAAACAAGTCTGAAGTCAAGACCGACGAGTCCAAAGTCAAGACCAACACTAACATGTCATGACAAACAAGTCTGAAGTCAAGACCGACGAGTCCCAAGTCAAGACCGACGAGTCGTAAGTCAAGACCGATGAGTCGTAAGTCAAGACCGACAGTCCCAAGTCAAAACCAACACTAACAAGTCATGACAAACAAGTCCAAAGTCAAGACTAACACTAACAAGTCATTACAAACAAGTCTGAAGTCAAGACCAACAAGTCCAAAGTCAAAACCAACACTAACAAGTCATGACAAACAAGTCCCAAGTCAAGACCGACGAGTCGTAAGTCAAGACCGACGAGTCCAAAGTCAAGACCGACAAGTCCAAAGTCAAGATCAACAGTCCCAAGTCAAAACCAACACTAACAAGTCATGACAAACAAGTCCAAAGTCAAGACCAACACTAACAAGTAATTACAAACAAGTCTGAAGTCAAACCAACACTAACAAGTCAAGACCAACAAGTCCAAAGTCAAGACCAACAAGTCCAAAGTCAAGACCAACAATTCTCAAGTCAAGATCAACAGTCCCAAGTCAAAACCAACACTAACAAGTCATGACAAACAAGTCTGAAGTCAAGATCAACAGTCCCAAATCAACACCAACACTAGCAAGTCATTACCAACAGTCCACATTCAAGACAAGTTTTAGTGCCTTGCTCCTGGGCTGGACTTGACTCTGTACCTCCTGCTTGCGAAGCAGTTTCCTCATCACCATGTGCCTGGCGCTGCTGCCGCTGATGCTCATGTGCTCCTGCTCGCTAAGTGGCTCCATGGCGCCATCCTGCTGCGCCTCCTGCTGATTCTCCTCCTCCACCTCCTCCTCTTTCCTCTTCACCTCAGAGCCAAAGGAGGCCGCTGGTGTTGGGGGTGTGGCCAGCACCGGGTTCACCAGACCCACCTGAGGCAGGCAAGGTCGAGCTGGGGTCACCCCTGAAAGAGACAGGAAGCAGGAAGGACAGGATGGTCAGACGGGTGGCAGCGGTCCGGCCACAGGAGGCGCCCCAGGCTTTTGGAGAAGAAGACCCTCCTCCTGGATGGCTGCTTCTCCAACGGACTGGGACCGACTCCCGGCCTCTTCTACCAACCAGAATGTACACTGGGTGCACTGGTTTACCATGCCTGTACCTCTATACTCAGGAAGCATGTGGAGTTAAAACTAAAATGCTCAAACTGACTTAATGCTTCTGTTTTCTACCAGCAGTAAAAGCAGGTATTAACTCCACCCACCTGTGGTACGTCACCACCCAACAAGTAGCTGTAAACAAGTGCACCCACAGGCTGTGCAGTGTGAAGCATCCTGTCTGTGTGACTCCACCTTTTAACTCTCAGCTGCTGAATGTTCTTCCTCTAGTGACCATGTTGAATTTTAAAACTAATACTTACGATTGGTGCAGGTATAATCTCAGGAAACAGGAAGCTGTCACAAGTTTTGGACTTTAAGCTAAGAGGATCAGAGGAGGATGAACAAACCCCACTGACTGAAGTCAAATAAGAACCCCCCCCCACCCCACCACACTGCTCATGAATAGGTGCAGGTGTGTAGTACAACATGACTGAAACTCCACAAATCACACAGGATCTGAGACTCACTGGCCAATAGGAATGAGGGGCTATGTTTAAAGGGAGGGGCTAGAAACAGTCCTCTTCACTTGGTTGGTCAGTGTGCAGCAAAGGGGAGGGGTTAAGAGGTCACTGTTGGTGCAAATGTTGGGGGTCAAGGGGGGGGAGAAGAGAAAAAACAGAGAGAGAGAAAAAAAGACAATAAAAGAGAAAATCTATTAGTGGAAACGCCTCTGATGAAGCAACACAAACAACAACTGGGACAAACTACTTCCTGTCTGGAGTGATCTGACTGATTGAGGCGACCTCGGCTGGATGAAACACTTTTCCCTTCAGAACTCAACATCTACACTTTCCTACAAGATTTCAGTTTTGATCTTGTGTAATGTTGTATCTTGTCAAGATCAGGATCCAAATCTTGTGCTAACAAATTATCTGGTTCGTGGAAGTAATTATCTTGTTAACAGAACTATTCATGTTGTTCTTTTCTTTGTACAAGTTATTATATTGTTTTCATCAGGTTTTATTTTCTGCGCACAAGTTACTGTCTTTGCACAAATTATCTTGTTAACACAAGATTCCTTTCGTTTGAGCAAATTATCATCTTGTATTTACCTTATTTACACAGGTTACACAAACTTTTCAACACAAATGTTTATGTGGTTCAAACAAGATATTTTCTTTACACAAGTTACTATCTTGTTCATGCAAGATAAAAAAAATGTAATCGTTGTATTAATCACATGAGAACAAAAAAAAGAAAAAAAGACACAAACAAAAACGGGTTGTCAAGATAAACATCTGTCCTGAACCAGAAAAAGTTGTCTGAGCCACATCTGCAGATATTTACAGCTTGTTTAATCTATGTGAACGTTTCCCCCCAGAGGAGTCACAACCACTACAACTACACAAGAGGAAAATAAACCAAACATTTAGAAAATCAGCAAAACTGATTTTAAAAGCCCAAGAATACTTCATGAAACTTTTATTTAACACTTTGCAAGTTATGACAAACATTTCATTTGAAAACTGTATTTAAGGTCGTGTTCTGCTGATAATAGAACATCCACTGAACTTTGCCTTCTGTGTCTGTAGGTGTGTGGACAGATGGCAGGTAATGGTCTACAGGTGTGTAAGACGCTGGCGGAGGGGCTTACAGGATAAACCAGGAGAGATGATGCTTTGATGTTGTTGTGATAAATATGATCAGATTCAGACTGTGATTGGCTGCACATTGACACTTCAGGCAGGAGAGCTTTAATGTGATTGGACAGCCAGACATCCTTGTAAACATGGAGGTAGGCTTTTATATGTATGTGGGCGGCTTTGTAGGTGTTCATACCTGTGATGACACCTGGAGCCTGGGCGGCCATGACGGCCTGAGGAAGTCCTCCCAGCTGCTGAGAGAGGAGCGCCGGACCGGCCAGAGCTCCGAGCACCGATGCTCCCACTGCCTCCTGGACACACCACAGAAAAAAGTATATTTAACACTGTGGAAAATATATACACTACAGGGGCCGGGCGACATGGACCAACAATCGCATCTCGGTATTTTCTACGGAGTGGGCTAAATGTTAAAATGTAATTCAAAGCCACATGTGAGATGTCACAAGCACTTTTATTAAAAACAGACTAATCAAAATAAACTGCAAAGACAGGGTTTCCTTCCCTGTGTGAAAATAAAAAAACTTGTAAATGAAAAATAATATTAAATAAATGGCCTGTATTAAATAATAATAGGCCTATGCAGTGTTTCCCACAGGTTGAGAATTTCCTTTTGGTGGTGGATGGTGCGGCGTGTGACCAATGTGTCTGCAGAGACTCATGCAGTTTAGGGGATGTGTGTAACCCAGGTTATTTTTATGTAGCTACAATTTACAGATGCCCCTTAAACGCCTCACATGCAGACACTAGCTAGGCGGCTTCACAGAGAAGCCTCTAGTCCCCACTCAGCTACTGCAGCGCACACAGCTCAGACAGGTGAGTGGGTTAGGCGTTAGGTGTAAACTGAGTGGTTCTATCTACCTGGGCAGATCTTAATCCACCTGAGCAGGTCTTAAACTACCTGGACTACGTGTCTTCTCCACATTGCAAGAGAGATTGTGAGCTTGTGAGCTCGTGAGCTCGAGGGGGGGCAGAGTTAGAGAAAGGAGAGGTGCAAACACTGGCACAGCTTTGCGGTAGAAACGGGTTACGTAACGCAACATCAAACTATCGATGTAAACATGGTATCGTCTTATTCTCCAACTCATTTGAAAATATATTGATGTCCCTTAAAAAGTCCGTGCACCGCCCAGCCCTATGCACTGACGCACAAAATACATCAAATACTACAGAAAATATAAAAAGTACTGCTGAAAATATACACTCCTGCAGAAAATCCATCAAATACTGTAGAAAATAAATGGTATCATCTACAGCCTGTAACAGTTTTCCTATTGGTTTGATTCTCCTCTTTCATTGGGAGGCGGAGCTTCATGACTTACCTGCGCAGTGATTTTGGCGGTGGCGGCAGCAGCAGCTACGGCGGCGGCTGCGGGGAGTCCTCCAGGAGTCGTCGGTGTGAGGAGGGGCATAGGCGGAGTCACGGCCTTCCCCACCCGCAGGTACTGACCCCCGAGGTCAAACAGGTTCATGGAGGCCACGGCATCCTGAGCAGACTGAGACTTCTCATACTCTGAGACCAGAACAACAAAACCATCAGACCACCATCAAGTAGATTCTACAGACTAGGGCCTCACCAGTGCCCCCCTGAGGTTGTAATATTCAACAGTACTACCTTGGGCACTGCAGGTTTTGAAATTTAGGCCTTTGTCTCTTACAAAACTTTCAATTTACAACCAAGAGATGACAGCTGTCTGTGATGAAACCTGAAGGGACCGACTAGGAAAGGTCTTTGAAAGGGTTCGTGTTGTGTCTTTCAAACATCCCCAGGCTTGGCTGCCACCTGGCGCACACATTGGCGACGTAGACCTGTGCTACATCTACATCATCAACTTTGTCTTTCTAAGATCCTTTCTAAGACTGGAGAGGCTCTTTGTTGCTCTGACTTGTTAAGCCACTGATGTAACACAGAAAGTCAACACCGGGGGGGCAGCAGTGGAGACTTTGAGTTGACCACAAGACATCTGGATAGAAGTTGGCTGGATGGAGCCAGGGGAGGCTGCTAACGATTATCTTCGTTACAGATTAAACTGTTGTATTTTCTTGATTAATCTATAAATTGTTTGGTCCATAAAACATCAAAAGATCATTGAAAAATGTTCATCCAAGTTTCGCAGAGTCCAAGGCCACATCTTCTAATGTCTTCTGCCAAAACCAGTCCAAAACCCAAAGACATTCAGTTTTGTATCATAGGAAACAAAGAAAACTGGCAAGTTTTCATATTTGAGACACAGGAACCAGAGGATGTTTTAAACAATTAATCAAGTATCAAAATAGTTGCTGATTAATCTTCTGTTAATTATCTAATTACTTAATCAAGAAGTAGTTTCTGCTCACTACAAACCACAACCGATTAGTTGAACAACAGAAATTACTTCGGCAACTATTTTCTTATATAATTTTGTGACCAAAAAGCCAAAAGATTTTCTTGTTCCAGCCTCTCATATGTGAAGATCGCCTGCTTTAGTTTGTCTTATACGACAGGAAACGGAATCTTTGGTTGACAAAACCATCTCAACTAAAAGTTCACTTACTTGCTTGTTCTGGAGCTTTCAATCGTACCAAACTCCTCTAGGACTTCTCATCCATGTCGGCTTAAACGTTGACTTTGACAGTTGCACAAGTTATCTTGTTCACAGAAAATCCGCATCTTGTTCAAACAAGTTGTTTTTCTCTGCACATTATCTCAAGGTTTTATCTTCTTTGTACAAGTTATTATCTCGTAATCTTGTCTGAACAACATCTCTTGTCACAAGTTATCCTCTTCAGACAAGTTAGACACAACTGTCTTGCCAGCACAAGACAGCTGAGTCTAAGTCAACTGAATCACATTTTGTTTGTCGTGTCCTGTCGTGTACTGGATAATTCCTCCATCATGAGCCCTGGGGTTATACATTTGACAGTTGTGCTCACCGATGAAACCGTAGCCTTTGTGCCGTCCCGTGGTGGGCTCTCGGGCCAACATGCAGGACTTGATCTTCCCGAAGGCCTCAAAGACACTCTTGATGTCGTCATCAGAGAGGTCGGGGTGGACCGACGCTACGTAGATCCTGTTAAAGGCACGAGCTTCCTCTGCCAGCTGATCAATTATCGGCTGAGCCTGGCCGATGTTACTGGGCCTCCCAACCTGCAAGGCAAAGCGGAGGGAAAAACACAAAGACCTCAGGATTGTCTAAAACATGACAACACAACTGCTGTTCGAATGTAAACTGGCCCACTGCTAAAGTCTGGGCTCTATAAACTGGAAGTGTCTGTACTGGTCAGTGATGGTTTACACTGGACCCAGCTGCAGTGATACCTGATCATCAGTCTGGACTCACCTTGATGTTTCTGCCTCCTAGGACAACAGAGTTCATCTGTTCCAGAGCCAGCTGAGCCGCCTCGGGCATCTCGTACTCTACGAAGGCAAAACCCTGCGGAGACAAACACACTGAAGATTTAGTGAGGAAGATCAGACGGCAGCAACAACTGCAGGAAGCACTAAAGATTCAACTGAGATGTGTCTTTTCTGTCTGTTACTCTGGATCGGTGAGTCCCAGTCCACGGACCCCTCCCTACTGGAAACTACTGACATCTCCACCTACACATTAGTGACTTCACCTGCATATGAAAAGTGCAGGAACAAAACCAAGATTTTGTCATTCGTCCTGCTGAAAACATCTGGAATACAAACTAAACACACAGCCAGCTGTGGATGTCCTGATCGAATCTTTCTACACTGAGCTCTGACAGAGAGGAGAGAAAACAGGAACAACAGCATCAGAGTTTAGTGAATCTGTTTATTCAGCCAACTTCAGAACAGGTGCGATCAAATAATATTTCACATTCACACACTCTGTCACTTTCACATGCATTGAAATGCTGAGGAGGACAAATTACAGCCAACGTTCCATGTTGGCCTGAATACAGGACCATCCTGATTATAAAACGATCCCCCATTTCAACAAATGTTTTTGAGAAAAAAAAAGACTGAGGACAGGAAACACTTTGACTCTTATCCTGTTGAAAAGTTTCCCTGAGATCCCGTTAATCGGAGGAGAAGAGAGTCCTGATCACTGAAGTGAAACATGAAATCCAGTGAAACGTAAACCCACATCAGTGCACCTGTTCTTTCAGTCACAGACTCACTGTCTCTCCTGTCAGACCGTTGAAGGTCAGAATCGTTTCCTCTGACCGTCAGTATTTTTCAGTCTTTTTGAGCCCATCATCTGTGATTCTTGGCCATTTGACAGATTTTCTCCCTGGTTCATTTCTGCAGTAAAGACGTCGGAGATGCTGTGAACGCAGGTGAAGCTGGACAAACCAAACCCTTTTAGTGCCGACTGACTCCGACAGACCCACTATAAACGGACTGAAAACACTTGCTAGCTCAACAACAAACAATAATGCATCGCTCTCTGTAGCCGACCGCGCTACACTGCTTCTCTCTCCATTCAAAAACAGTATGCGATGTTGTCAACACACATTGGTGAGATGACCTCCACTTATTCAAACCTCAATTCCAGAAAAAGAGGCCCTCTTATATTCAGGCTGATACAGTATCTTATGCAAACAATAAATAAACGACAGATCTTCCATGGACCCCAAACATGAAAAATAATCCCGAACAATCCCCGGGACGGACTGTCAGCAGTTTTCATTCAGACCGTTTCTTCAGCAGAAAGCTTCTATTTCTGGCGGATATTTTAAATGAGACATTTCCTCACCGTGAGCAGAACAAACTAAACTCCACTCAGTTCAAAGTGTCGAGGTAGAAACAGAAATCTAAAAAACCTGAACATACAAACCAAACCATCCTACTGAGCAGAGAGTGTTAAATAAACACGTCTCCTGTGTGTTTATAGGCATTAGCCCTTTAACAAAGACCCTGTTTCGGCTGTATCTGAGTGTACTGATGTGTGACCTTGTGTTTCATGGTGACAGAGTCCCAGGACATGTCGATGCTTTTGATCGGTCCAAATGGAGCGAAGGCCTGTCTGATGGTGTCCTCCCCCAGCTCGTAGTAGATGGAGCCGACGTAAACGCGACACATGATGGCCAGAGCTCTCTGTCGCTGAGCCGCTACCTGAACAAAGAGGAGCACCTTCAGCACTGAACCGCAAATACGACAGCTCTGATCGATCAGGTCTGATCGCTGAGGTGATAGGAGAGATGAATGATCAGCTGTCTTAAAAGGGCCAATCCACCCTTTTTACATGTCAAAGATCAGTTTCCTGACCCTTGGGAAAAAACAAGCACAGCTGAGCAGCTCAAAGAACAAACAGGTGAAGGTTCAACAGTGAAAACTTTACTTACTGACTGCAGAGGAGACAGAGCGTCTCCTAAACCCATCGTCAGAGACGCCATCTGAGAAAGAGACGGAGAATAGAGCTCAGATTAAAACTGAATTTCCAGAAAATGTTGAAAAATAAAACCTGAGTGAAATCTCGTCTCCCTCCACTGCTGCTGTGTGAACACGAGCTGATCAGCAGCCGGTGGAGCTGATTCTCCAGTCGCTGCCGTTAAACCACCACAGAAGAAGAGGATGCGGTGAGACGAGGACACTAAAAGAGCTGCAGTCGGAGCTCAGACGATGGGAAACCGTGTGGAGAACGTGATGGAACCTGACGTTTCTGTTGGTTCCATGTGTTGATGTGAGGAAGGTTCCAGTCTCCTCGTGGCTCCTCACAGACCTGATGGTTTCCTCTCTTCACGCTTCGTGTTCGCCAGCGTTTAGTCGCTCAAGCTGTTTCACTTTTTTCCACAGCTTTTTTTTTTTCACGTTTTATCAACAGCTATTTTTCTGAGCTGAAATGATTAATCGATCAACAGAAAAATAATCGGCAACAATTTTTATATCTGACTGTTTTTTTAAGCAAACATTGTTAAACATTGTCTAGTCTCAGCTTGTTAAATGTGTCAGATCGTCTGTTTTTCTCTGTAACCAGACGATCTTTGGGTTTTTGGACAAAACAAGACACCCGAGGACGTCTCTCTGGACTCTGAGACACCGGGACATTTTTCACTAGTTTTTGACATTTCATTTCAATTAACTGTGGGAAAAAATAATTGTCAGATTCATTGAGAATGAAAATAATCATTAGTTACAGCCTAACAACTTTTACACTTCAATCAAGAGGAAGAACTTGTCACAGATATTTCCACTTTTCTTCATGATTCCAGCATTTCCACTTATCATGTCAATAAAAATGTGTGGATTGAAACTTAGAGAAGAGTCTATAATAGGTTCTGTCAGTGATGTGCTGTGACTTCACTCTTCACTCTGAATTTTCTTTGGGTTCTGATCCATAAACACTGAAGACTTCACGACAAAAACAGCCGAAATCAGATCAGGATGGAAAAACTAAACTTTTAAACACAGAGCTGCAACAGGTACAAACGGGATCACGGCTCCGCTGGACAGCAAACACCTGAGCAGCAGGTGGGGGGGGGGGGGGGTTACCTGGAGGCTGGTGAGCTGTTGCTGCTGAGCCAGGGTCTGTTTGACCAGAACACTTTTAATGCTCTGCTCCATGGCGTACTTCTTCGCCTGCAGACAGGAAACAGCCAATCCAAGCTTAGATTCCACACATACACAGGTACACACAAGGTACACACACCGTTCTGACAACATAAAAATTTAAACTACTGATTTCTAAAAAAATTCTTCCGCGTTATCTCGTTTCTGCAGCTGCTTCACAATAAATGCGCTGTAGTTATTTCGCAATAAAAGCACGCTCTTCAGATTCTTCGAGCCTACCGGACTTTTATTGTGAAACACCTGACAGAGACAACATGCAATGGTGTGCTACCTTCTGCAGCGCCTCCTGCTGGTTGGGGGTGAGCGGCGGCAGGCCCAGCTTGGTGGTGGTGCTCTGTCCATTCTCCATGATGAGAGCCGGCCCTCCCTGTTAACACCACCAACAGGTGAACAAAACAAACACACCCTCTGGTTCCTCAGCTCTCAGCTTCTGGCTGATGAGTCAACGCAGGCAGAAACAAGCAGCTGAGTGGTCACATGTTTAGTTGATTTGTGAAGGTAAGATAAGTGAATCCGACTCCTGCGGCAAACGGACGCTAAAAATGAGCCCCTCTTCAAACGTTAACGCCTTGAATTCAAAATAGGAAACCAATTAAACAGTAACTGTGGCGTGTGCAGAAGTTTGGTCTGCCTACTAACTCGGTACTTAGTGCCCCCAATACATCTGCCAATTGTTTTGTTGTTTCGTCGATTAATCGCTTTCTTTGAACTGTCCGTTCCAACTCTCCGCGGTGTTCGACACACAGTGTGCGGTCGTGGTTACAGTCACACATGACAAAGGCCGAACCTTCACGCTGGAGACATTTAAGCAGCAAATATGAAAGTGGTGGAGTTTTCTATGGAGTCACGCCGGGCTGCCTTCGCCACCGCTACACGGTTAGAGGAAGGAAACCCTCCCTGGGTGCAGGAAACACCTTGACACGTTGGCGGGTTCGTGCCCCCGTTGCTCGGTCCAGTACTCTAGCCGTACTGCAGTAAAAGTCTAAAGTAGCATGGAAGGAAAGGGAAGATTTGTACTTCAGTAGCCGAGTCAATGTCCTTTCGCCACTGAGTCTGTGTGACGTCACCAGATGGCAACACCTGCTGACGCAACGATCTCCGACTCCGTGAATTGATCATTAAATTATCAGTCTATCGGCTTCAGAGACCGTCACCTGTCCAGGTGCTCTACCTGCAGACAGACAGCCAGTTAGCCTAGCGTCACCTAACAGAACCGTCTCTGCTGTTAGCCAAGGTTAGCTCCTCTACCTCCTGTGGGTTTATCGATCTGTTAAAGCTGATAAATCTGAGCAGTTAAGTGGTTCGATTCATTCCAGACTGTGTGTTTGTGTACAACGTTAAAAACCGATTCCGTGTAATGTCAGTCCGGTTGCTCCGGTTAGCATTAGCTTAGGATTAGCTCGGCTTGCGTCCCTCAGCGCAGACTAACAGGGGAAACATTTCATTTCATACCGCAGAAACCGCCGCCGCCATACAGCCCAGCTGCAGCTCTCCGAGCTCCCTCTCCTCTCAGGTTCGATCCAAATCAATAACCGATTCTTTCTTGTGTTTGAGCAGCGGAACCGCCGCAGCCATCCAGGCGTCACTTCCTCTGAGAGCGGGTTTCAGAATAAAAGACCTGTCTTCTTCTCTTGGAGGTTTCGGGCCGTTTCCGTCGGTAACCTAGGTAACGCCGGTCACGGTCACGGTAAAGGCTTCAGACCGAACTGCAGGATTTAGGGACAAAAACTACCAAAGACTGGATGGGACATCGTTTGCTTAATAAAATGGAAGATAAAATCGATTGATAACTTCATTAATTGACCGTAAAATACACAAAGACAATGAGACACATTCAATAATTATACATAAATAATTCTCGAATATAAAAATATGAACATCTCTCTCTCTCTAAATTAAATAAATAAGTATCCACTGAAATAAATAAAGATCTGTTTATTTCAACTCTACATGTTTTAAAATATTTCGATATTAATATATATAAGTATCCGTTGGAAGGCCTGTTTTTATTTATTTCACTTGAGGTTTATTTATATTTATTTTTATTACTTATTTTTCATTGCCTATTTATTCTTTTAGGGAGAATTTTTTTTCCATTGTCAATTTAATTTAAATAAATGGAATAAAATATTAAATCTTTATCAAGCTCCACGATGGGATTCGGCTGCTCGACTGACCCGCTGCTTGACCTGTAAATCCCGTTTAATGTGTCAGCTGTTCAGCTCCTGCTGATAGTCACAGATTAACACAGACGGACGCTGCTACTCAACAGGAAGCCTCACGTAGCAAAACCCAGGTGTTATGAAGACGTCACTAGCGTGGGCACCTCAGAGCACTAAAAAGTGCACATACTGGTCACTACAATGCACATACCAAACACATGTCATGTGACTGGTCATGTGAAAGCATCACCACCCACATAAACAAGGTGGAATCTCCTGTGGCCTTACTGAGTGTAAAGTGAGAGAATGTGCTTTTCATCAGTCATCGGTTCAGATAAAGCCATTACTGGATGTGTTGAGCTTCAGTGTTTCCTAAGCTTGTTTCTAGTTGAAGTTGGCAGACAGGATTTTAAAGCCAGATGTGGTGGATGTTCCTTTCGATGAGCAGGGATCAGTCATCTGGGGATGGAAATGGTCCAAAAGCTCATCAAGGAAACGGGTTGGTTTAGAATCTGTTTCCGGTTGTTATTGTAACTCAAGTGCTGTGTATTACAGGAGTAACCTGACTATCTGTAATCAATAGATGATGTGTCTGAACTGTGTGTGTGTGTGTGTGTGTTTTCAACATGACCCACACACAGTGGGTAAGGCAGGTTTGGAGGACTCACAGTCGACTAAGGTCTTAATTATGGAGCTGCCATGCATTTTAACGTCTTTTCTGCCAGACTGAGCGCTCGCTTTACGGGAGCTGGTTCCACTGGAGCTGGGTTGGTCGACCACCTACGGACGGAGACTGTTATTGCCCTGCAGGTGTTTAGTATTAGAAGGAAACCAGGCCTATTCTTTGAGTTTATTCAGTGAGTGTGTATTTCACGTTAAATGAATTGTTTGCTGAAATACTGAACAGTTTCTGTTTTTCTCAAAATGCATTTGATAATTTGGTGTCTACCACGTCTTTTACATTTGTTCAGACTGGATTTGATCTCTGATACGACATGTTCTTAATCCACCTTGGCCCACATATAAATGTAATGGCGACAAGATCACTTAGGTGTTCAACACCAGGAAAAAATCTGTGGAGAAACAACGTTCACAGCACTTGAGGCTCTACATGTAGGCGGATTCCCAGGAATCTAGTCCTCCTTTCGACCAGGGGCTTTGGATCCTGTGTAATTACTCTATTATTTTAATTCTTGCTATCGGTTTATATTGTCTAATAGAAAATGTATGACGAGGAGAACTTATTGAGTTCTGTCATTTTTACGTTATTTTTGGTGCCACCATTTTCATGGATATGACGAATCTGCGACTATAAACATCTGGAGTTGGTTCTGACATAAACAAAGATCAGCAGACAACATGACCAGCGGTTAAACCGGGAAACCGGGACACCGGCCGATCTCAGCGTGACCAGCTGGTCCCGGTTGTGAACGCTGCACGAAAGCTTCTCTCTCTGCCGACCTGCGGCGTTCAGAGCGGAAGCTGCTTAAATAAGTTGATGAAAAAAAATTTGGGACAATTAAAAAAAAAAGCAAAAATTGTGAAAAAAAACAAGAAAACGAGCGGGAGCAAGTGCAACAGGCTGCATACATGGTCGGTGCATGCGCAGAAAAGAACCACCTATGAACATGAATATTTATGTATTAAAATGTTTGATTTTTAACCAGACTTTTATTTGTTTTATTCCCAATTTCTGTAACTTTTTTCTGCTTATGGTCTTGTTTTGTGGAGATTAAAGACAGAAAATGTTGCTGACCGTGTAAAGTGCACATGAATTAACATGTACGAAGTCCAGTTTAATGAAAATTCATCAGTTTCTCAACTGAACCGCATGAAACTATCAGCCTTTTTCCTGCTGTTCAAAAACCAGTGTTATTGTCTAATTTTATACGCTGAGGCTTAAATCTCTTTATTATTATTATTGTTATACAGCCACAGTTTAAATAAAGCTTTCACGGAGGAAAAACTCTGTTTTTAAGCGTTTAATGATCGATACATTATTGATTATTAAGGTTGCTGACTGTTTTTCTGACTTTAATAAAACATCTGAGTCATGAAACACACATATACACGTTACTATTATTTCACATCATATTACAGACTCTCAGCTGCAGGTCAGCAGGAGCTGCACGCAGTATACAGCATGGTAGCAATAACTGATCAATAGCTAATCACTATCTGATTAGCACTGAAACTCTGTACTGCTCTCACAAAATCAAACTTTGATGATGATGATGATGATGATGATGAAAACAGCATTCTCTCTGAAGGAAGCAGTGAGTCTCCAGATCTTCCAGAACCTTCATATCATTCAGCTCCGATCGTTAATCAAAGAGAATGTCATCAATATTTTAAGGAACAATAACTGTCGATAAATAAGTGAAGCTGTTACGGAGTCAATTTTATTCTTTTCACCGGGTTTGTTTCAGATGTTTAAGTTTATCATCACTTTTTTTTTTTTTTTTTTTTTTTTTTTTAAAAAACAGCAGAACCTCATGGCTGCACTTTTCTTCCATCAGCAGGCGATTCTACTGGGACCTTGGGGTTTTATGAAGAACTCTGCGCTCACAAAGTCGACACTCGATAACTTCATGTTCAGAGTCACTGATTTTTGGTTCTATTGAAGTATCGACTGTAACGCTCTGTTGTTCTGTTTGTTCTCCATACCCAGCAGATGAGAAAGTCAAACAGTTTGGCCAGAGACAAGGACCCAGCTGCTGCAGAGTCCAGATCAGGAACCTGCAACAGGAGTTCTGCATATACAGAGATACTCTTGGTTCTATAGGTCATAGTTGAACTAAAAGTTTCTGACGTATGTTTGATGTAGAATCCTGCATTCAAGTAAGTCTTCTAGAGCAGAAAATGGTTCTACAGTTCTATGCAGAGAACAGTTCTCTGTAGAGAAATTTTCCAGAACTCACTTTCTAGAAGTTTGTGTACGTTTTGAATGGCCTAGAACCCTGCTTTAGAGCAAAGGCTACCAATTATACCAAAGAGTTATCAACTGGTTTGAAAAGGGTCCTAGCGCTGGTTCTAGTTTACAAAAACGATTTGTTGTTACAGATTGTAGAACTTTAAAAGCAAGTGCATGTCTTGTAACTTATCCAAAAGGTTCTAAGGCTCTAAATCCGAACACTTTCAAAGTTCTTGGTGAAAATGTGTTTTAGAGCTCAGTGACAAAGATCTCAGAACAACCAGAGGGAGAACATTCTAGAAATGTGTGTACATTCTCTGACTGATCTAGAACCCCTCGTTGGAGTAAATGTTTTAACATCGAAGGTAAGTGTGGATTTGATTATTCTAGAATCTTTGCAAGGCTTCTCTAGTAGAGGAGCCTCTAGAGTTCTATACAAAGAATAGTTATTTGTAGAACAATACTGTATTCTAGAACTCAATAACTCTAGTTCTATGAGTCGGAGCTAGTTCTCGTTTATGAGTTACAGATCTGTTGTTAAAGATGTACATTGTAGAATTACATTTGGAGAACATTCTAGAAGAGTGTGTCTGCTGTAATTAACCTAGATCCCTGCTTTGGAACATTTATGTGATATAGAACTCTGTGTTGGAGCAAGATCTCAATATAGAAAACATTTCTAGAACTGCTTTTACAGCTCTACGCAGAGTTCCCAACACAAAAAGAGATGGGGTTCTACAGGTTCTACAATAGGGAGGTTGTCTCTCAGAGACCTGCAGAGTATTAGGTTTCTAGAGTAGAGAACAGTTCTCTGTATAGAAATATTCCAGAACACAATGACAATTTAGAAGTACATGTATGAATGTGAGTGTTCTAGAACCCAATGTTGGAGTGACTGCTCTTGTCCTCAAAACAGGAAAGAGTTCTACAACTGATGATACAGTTCTAGAACATTCCTGCGGAGAGTTTCCTGCATGTAAACTCAGTGCAATGGTTCCATAAGGTGATGGTTCTAGAACAATTAGGAGATGGTTTGGCGGTGAAGATGAGTGCTGAACTCTAGAGACACAGTTCTAGAAGTGTGTGCAGAGTTGTCAAATTCAGTGAATGGGTTATAGACCATGTAGATGGGAGAAGAGGTGATTGCAGTTTGAGTCATAGTTTGGATTGGTGGTAGAACCCAGACGTCCGACAGAATATTCTAGAGTTTTATAGGGTGAAGGGTTGGTCTTTCGTGCAGAATGCCAAAAAGTAGGTTCTCAGTGAGTGTTTGATGTTTTTTATTATTACTGAAGTCAATGAGAGGGTTTTAGACCTCACAGATGTAGGTGACGTGACCGTAGAACAAGGTCTAGACACGTGCGAGGGTTAGGTCATAGTTTAGGTTGGTGGTAGAACCGAGATGTCCAACATTTATGGACCCTATAGGTTCAAGGTTTGGTGTTTGGTGCAGAACTCCAGAGAAAAGGTTCTATGAGCATCTGCTGAGCTCTTGATGTTTATTCTGGCAGTCAGCTTAGGTTGGTGGTAGAACCCAGACATCCATCATAATGTTCTAGAAAGGCATTCCTCCAGAGATCTGGCGTGCCACCTGCTCGTCCTGGCTCTCCTCCTTGTCCTTCCTCTCCTGGTTCCAGTCTTTCAGACCCTCTGGCAGGGTCGTGTCCTCGTCTTCGCCACCGGTTCCCTCCACAAACTCTTCGTACGTCGACTTCTCTGCAAACGGACGTTTTCCCAGCAACTCCAACATGTCGCTCTTATCCAGAACCTCCTTCTCCAGCAGTCGCAGTGCCACCTGACAAACACCACAGGAACACAAAGTATAGGGTCAGAACTCTGGTGAAGCATGAGTGTGTTTGTGTGCTGTAATTGCTGTGAATGACCTAGAAGCCTGAACTTGAGTTATGATCTAGAGTGAAGATTTTAGAGCTCCACACTGCAATTCTTAACCTGAAGATCTTGACAAAAAAAATGTTCAAGAACTGTAAGATTGGGTTATATATGTCAGAGCTGTTTCTCGTTTAAGCGGAATTTTTTTTGGTTTTGTTATAATAGTAGATTGTAGAACAGAAGAGAACATTCTAGACCTCTGTGTGTTTACTCAGAATAGCCTAGAGTACATAGAGCATGGTTTCAAAGCAGTATTCTAGGTCTGAGCAGGGTTCTGAGTTCTCAGCACAGAAATGATCTAGAACTCAATGAGAGATTTCTATAAGTAAGAACTAGTTTTAATTTATGAGGCAAACATTTTTTAAAACAACAGATTGAGAGCACTCTAAAACATGAGTGTGCAACGCAGTGGAGCAAGGGTTTTAAACATCCAACGAGTCGTAGAGTTCTCAGCAAAGGAATGCGCAAGAACTCAATGTCATGGTTTTATGTCGGGGTTCTAGTTAATGATGAAAACTTTTGTAATTATAGGCGTAGGTTTTACAAGACCAAATGGAGAACATTCTACAAGCCTGTGTGTATTAGAGGTCAGCATGAATGACCTAGAACCCTGCTTTGTAGAAATACAACCCTGCTTGTCCAGCAGACAGTTCTAGAAGGGCATTCCCCCAGATTTCACAAGGTGATGTAAAACCTAGGGTTCCAATTTCTCTTATGTGTATTTAGAACCTGATTTATGTGGAGTTCCACAAGCACCTCATCTCCACCTTTGAGGTCTCGAATGAATAATGTGTTGAGGATATGTGGATGTTCTTAAAGATGATCTAGAGCAACCACTGTTGATTGTTGGTACCTTCTCAACCTCTTCCTTCTTGTCATTCAGCAGTTGATGGGTTCTCTGGTAAGCCTCGCTGATGAGGGTTCTGACCTCAGTGTCGATAAGGCGAGCCGTAGCTTCGCTGTATGGTTTCTCCATAACCATCTCACCCTGCCGAGGGAGGTCGAAGGAAACTTGACCCACCTTTGCATTCATCCCAAACTGAACTATCTGCAGCAGAACACAGAAAGCAGGAGATCAGACCGACAGGAAAACACACACACACACACACACACACACACACACACACACACACACACACACACACACACACACACACACACACACACACACACACACACACACACACACACACACACACACACACACACACACACACACAATTTAAACCAATTGGCCACAGCATTAAAACTGGTACCTGGTTTTAATGCTGTGGCCATTACAAATTAGTCAATCAATTTAATCGTTCACTTTCACGTTCAGTGTTTTGTCTACATATGAATGCTGAGTCCAAGAAACCCCACATAGAAATTAATTTAATACCTGTTCCACCATCATACCGATCAAAGTATGAAAGATATCAATGAAAACTAGAGCGGGTGATAAGGCCTAGAATTATTTACCAAGGGCATGAATTTATTAACATTTACGTCACACTTTAGTCAGTACTTTCAACTGTATATAACAATAACTCCTGATATAATTAATTGATAATGAAACACGATCTGAACCTGGGTAAGCATGAGAAAATGGATGGATAAACTGATGGAACAACCAATTGAAAAATAATAATTCTGGAACAATGGTACTGGAGATTTTTCGTCCCGTGTTTACTAAAAGCTTAAACAAAAATATTTTATAAAGGAAAATCATTCCATCTATATGTCTGAACTCTGTGAGCGACTGACTTGAAACTCTGACACCTCTGACCTGTGTGACCTCTGACCTGTGCATAGGCGCTCTGGGTGACCTTTCGGAGGTCGTCCTGAGCTCCAGTGGTTATCCGACCGAAGAAGATTTCCTCAGAGACTCGTCCTCCCAGAGTCATACACATCCGGTCCAGCAGCTGCTCTTTGGTGTACAGATACTGCTCTTTCGGCAGGTACTGTGCATAACCCAGACCCTTACCCCTAGGGATGATGGACACCTGCACAGGTAACAACAAGAACACAATCTGTCATGCACAACTTCACTGAAATAAATGATCATCAATGTAAGACTCCCAGAGTGTTGGTCTGGTTTCAGAGGTAGGTATCTTGAAAATAAAATAACATATTGTGATACATTATAGCTACTAGTGCTTTACACAGTAATGGTCAGATTGGTCAGCATCACCAAACTAAAATGAATATTGCTGCAAAAAATGTTAAAAGGCTTGATGTTTCCTGATTAAATGTAATAAGGATAATATGACAGAAGAATTAGAGACACACTGCAGCAAAACTGTTAAAAATAATCACACTTAGTTCTGATGACAGAGACCTGATACTTAAAAATACTGTGAAATGTTTTGTTCTGGCATCTTTTTATGAAGAATATTAACTGTACATCAAAATATAAATGGAATCATTTTCCTTTTTTAGCCATTAAACAAGTATATAGGGTCACGTTTTTCAGGCCTGAGCAGTGACTCCAGGTTTTGCCCTCTGGCTAAACACAATCCCAACTACCTGCAGCAATCAGAGGCGGAGAGGTCTCAGTCTGCTTCGCACCGTTTCATCATCTTTAGACTAGTACCTGGTTTGTGTGAAGCAGACTGAAGTGAGTACTGGATGTCTCCTGGTGTGAGCCAAAGGTAATACCTGAAGGTGACTTGAATCGACACATTTTTATCGACTGGACTCTGAGCAGCTGGACATTCAGAGGACACTTCTGAGAGATTTTAGTGAGGACATTGAGGGGGACATGTCCCCAACCCACAGTGGAGATGGCTCAGGCAGCAGAACAACACATCCATTTTAACAGTTTTTCCAGTTATACAGTAAGTGTGACCTTTAGTAGAGGGTCAGCATGCTCCAGAAACCATCCAGCGACGGCATGACCGGCTTCATGATACGCCACTGTCTTCTTCTCCTCCGGCTGCAGGACCTGAGTCTTCTTCTCCAGACCTCAAACATTAACAGCAAGAGCTATTTATTCATCGTGTTTTGAAGGTTCAGCAGGTTAAATCTCAGTTCTCAGTGTCTCCACACTGAACCTCAATTACAGCAGCAGCAAAATGGTGAATCAAAACTTATAGAAAAGTGTTACAACCACAGTCTGACGGTTTCACACAGGATCAAATACTCAGTCTCCTGGTTTCTGTGTTTGATGGTCCTGGATCGTCCAGGTCTCAGTCAGGTCTCAGTCAGGTCTCAGTCAGGTCTCAGTCTGGTCTCAGTCTGGTCTCAGTCTGGTCTCAGTCTGGTCTCAGTCTGGTCTCAGTCTGGTCTCAGTCTGGTCTCAGTCTGGTCTCAGTCTGGTCTCACCTCCGATGACCCTCTCGATGGCCTGTTCAAAGTGTTTCTGGTTGATAGCGTCTGAAAGGTGGCGGGCGGCGATCAGAGCCGCCTCATTACAAACGTTAGCAATGTCGGCGCCTGACAATCAGAAAACAGGGAGAATAAACCCAGAGAAGTTATAACTTTTTAATGGAGGAGAAATAAAATAAAATAAAACCGTATGTTTACCTGAGAATCCAGGCGTGAGGGCAGCCATCTTTTTGGCCAGGGCGTCTTTGTCCATGTTGGCCTCCAGCTTCAGAGGACGCAGGTGAACTTTAAAGATTGAGGCTCGACCTTTAATATCAGGGGGACCTGAGACACAATTCCAGAGACAGGTAACTTCAGATTTCTTTATGATTTTTTCTGGCATGTTTTCTTTTTTATTTGATTGTCAGCGGCTGAGACAGGAAAGACAGAGAAACGACATACGATGAATAACCAGCCACCGGAACCAAACCAAAAGCTTGTTTCGCCAAATTCACAATGTGAAAACTGAGATTCGTCACACGACATAATTTCCTCTCATTTTAAATTTGACACATTTCACTTATAAAAACAAACACCACACCTACAACCCATGAAGAAGTATGTGACAGTTCTGTAAGACATTTTTGATCTGTTTATCCTCGTGAGGGGCCCAGAGGGAGAGATTGGTTATTGGGCCCCTGTGACCCCCCCTACATGTCAGTGTCATTGCTTCCTCAGACTCCAACCAGGACACTACAGCTGAAACGATTCGTTGATTCATTCATCAATTGACAGAAAATTAATCGGCAAAAATGATGATAATTGACAAATAAGTCTTTAAAGGAAAAATGCTGAAAATTCTCTGGTTCCAGTTTCTCACGTGAATATTTTCTAGTTTCTCAGTTTTCTCTGACAGTGAGCTCAGCATGACATTTTAATCACTGAACAATCAATTGATTATTGAAGAAAATAATTTTCAGACGTATTGATAATGAAGATAACAGATAACAGATTTGCGATTATTAATATTATCTAACTGCAAAAAACAAAAACAAAAAAAAAAACTTCAGTTTTCCTGAGATAATGAGATAAATAACTCTTGATCTTGAGATTAAAGAAATAATTGAAACCCTGAAACCCTCTCTGCTCCATCCTCCCCTGTTCTCCTGATGTGGAAACAAAAGCCTGAACTCCTGGAGAAATCTTCTGTTAATCTGTGTTAAATTCTTAAAAAAAAAAAAACGAAAACCAGAGTCTCTCACCAATGTAAATCTGCCTGTCGAAGCGTCCGGGTCTCATCAGAGCCGGGTCCAAGATGTCCGGCCTGTTGGTTCCTGCCAGAACCACAACATTGGTTGCCGTGTTGAAGCCTAAAAAACAAAGAGGAGTGAGACCTCTGACTTCCTGTCACTTCTCTTTTTGACTTATTATCAATAAAGTTATTTTAGAGGAGAAAAGAGATTGTCTCCGTGACTCTGTTTTACAGCTCCCAAAACAGATTCTTTGTTATTTAAAAATTCCATTTAAAAATGTGTTAATAAGGACGTCATTAAGGTATTTTAATGTGTTTTAAGGGAAAACTCCACGATAAATGAATGGACTGTGACATACTGAGGAATTTGTAACAGATAACCTGCAGGGTTAATTCTCACAAACCAGACGCTACCCCCTCGCTTTAAATTGTTTACAGGGATAAGACAGGGCTGCCCTTTATCTGTGTTAATATTTGAACTAGCCATAGAACCGCTTGCCGAGGGTATTCGATTAGACCCCCAAATCTTTGACTACGACACAAAAGAAACAACAAACAAAATATCACTGTATGCAGATGATATTCTCCTGTAAATAATAAAACCACAAAGCACTATACCAACAACCATTGGAAAAATTAACCTATTTGGTACATTTTCAGTATACAGTATTAATTGGAATAGATTTAGATACCAGTCCATTCCTATAAAACCAACTTTGCTTTCTGCCTAGATACCTCTAGCTCTATAACCTAACTGGTTGAATAGAACAGAAAGATTGTCATCCCTATTCCACAGGCACTATTCTCCTAGCTCCAACTCCAACTGACAAATCAATCTACAACCACAATCCTATCATACATAACCTAAAACGTATATGGAAACAAGTTAAATCTCATATCGGTCTTAAACCTATATATCTCGCTCTACCCATTGAAAGAAACCCCACATTGACCCCATCCAATTTTGATTAAAACCTTTTGAACATAGAGTGAAATTCAATCTCCCAAACAGTGGCTTTTTTGATCCTAACAAATCAAAGATTAGATACAAAAATATTTTGTAGGATTCGAAACTGAAAGAAAATCAACAATAGACAATTGTCTTCAAACGTCATCGTATCGAGACAATTTCATCTCCTACCTATATGACACCCTATATCAACAACCTCTTCATCCTATGAAAGGATTAAGGCCACTTGGGAAAGGAAATAGGTATTCAAATACCAGATGACATATGGAAAGAAAGTCTTGAACACATAAACAAATGCTCAAATAATCCCAGACACTGTCTTATACAATTTCAAATACTACATGGTACCATTGCTCCAAGGCAAGAATACACAGCATATAACCAAATCTATCTAGAAAAGTCTTTTGCTTAGCTTCATATTATGCCCCAATGTTGAATCTTTCTGGTCTGATATTTTTAACATTATCTTTTAACTTATTAATAATTCAGTCGAACTAGAACATTTATTAATTATTCTCTGAGTATCTGAAGCATTCAGAAGACTCATCACAGCCCATCAACGATTCCTCTCTTCCTACGTCATCACAGCAAAAAAACTAGTACTTGTGTCATGGAAAAAAAACAACAGCTCCTACCTCCAGAATGTGGCTACGTGTGGAGAGGACAAGATGTATCTTAAAGGGCAGCCTCCCGCAATATAATACGATCTGGCAAACCCTCATACCACATCTCGCACACAGTAATTCCTGAATCCTAGCCTCTGAAGGGTAGCGGACAGGGAAACAGGCGAGGTTTAGAAGGTAAGGAGGACTAAAGGCGAAGATAAAAGGTGGAAACTGATGTCCTTAGACTGCCTTAACTGAGTTCTGTTCCTGTTCTAAGACTTAGATTTATTTTATGGTTTTTATTGAATATGTACACATTTATTTTTTATTTATTTATCATTGTTCATTTCTAATTTATATTAATTAAACATTTATTTTAGCTTTATTTCTGTTAACGTAGAGGGATATGATTTCATTTTTTTTTCATATGAAAGAAATTTACACAACAGTATATTGTATATATAGCCTTTGACTCAATAAAGATATTTGAGGTTTAATAATATCTGTAATTAACATCTACTAATTAATTAAGCCCTGATTTGTGTGTCTTTCCCATAGTTCCCACCGTCCCACCCACCATCCATCTCCACCAGCAACTGGTTCAGTGTGTTCTCCTGCTCGCTCTGTCCCCCAAAGTTCCCTCGTCCTCGTTTTCGTCCTACGGCGTCAATCTCATCGATGAAGAGGATGCAGGGGGCGTTCTTCCTCGCCATGACGAACAGATCTCTCACCTGCACAGGAAGTGACATCAGGAGGACTCTGGGTTACAAAATGCTCTGTGTTCAGCCTCAGACATTTACCATACTAGCCTGAAAATACAACACACTGTGAGACCGGTCCTGTTGGAAAGGTTCCGTGAGATCCCATTAATCCAAGGAAAAGTGAGTCCTCATCAGTGAAGCAACACGAAAACCGACATCAGTACACCTGTTCTTTCAGTCACAGACTCACAGACTCACTGTCTCTCCTGTCAGACCGTTGAAGGTCAGAATCGTTTCCTCTGACCGTCAGTATTTTTCAGTCTTTTTGAGCCCATCATCTGTGATTCTCGGCCGTTTGACAGATTTTCTCCCTGGTTCATTTCTGCAGTAAAGACGTCGGAGATGCTGTGAACGCAGGTGAAGCTGGACTAACCAAACCCTTTTAGTGCCGACTGACTCCGACAGACCCACTATAAACGGACTGAAAACACTCGCTAGCTCAACAACAAACCATAATGCATCGCTCTCTGTAGCCGACGGCGCTACATTGCTTCATCTCACCAGCGTGTCAACACACATTGGTGAGATGACCTCCACTTATTCAAGCCTCAATTCCAGAAAAAGAGGTCCTCTTATATTCAGGCTGATACAGTATTTATTTATCACACATCAGCTGGTGCTGGAGGTCAAAGGTAAATCCCTGCTGCTGTGATGGACATATATGTCCCAGCAGGTATAACAACTCTATTTCACTATTGCAATGAAAATGTGTTACTGTTATCTTACTTTTTTCTTTTCTATGTCAACTACCTCCTTCAATGGTTATTAAAGAAAAAAAGAAAAAAAAGAAAAAGGATTTTAAAAAGTCTAAAAGTGTATTTAAACTCAGTCAAGTAAAATTTGTAAATAATACAGTGACCTGGTATTTAAGGGTTTAAGTTGAATTTGAAACAAACTAAATCAAAAGTGTAAAACTGTTCCTCACTCTGGCCGGGCCGACACCAACAAACATCTCCAGGAACTCAGAGCCGTTGACGGTGATGAACGGTACATTGGCCTCACCGGCCGTCGCTTTGGCCAGAAGGGTTTTTCCTGTTCCTGGAGGACCCGTCAAGATGGCTCCCTATAAAAACATAATAAACAATGATTTTGGTCAAAAAGTAGCCTATTTGACCTCCATTAGAGCAATGTACTGAGCGTGGACACAAAGTTTCCCATTTGGAATCAAAATAACCCAAATGGAAAAAGGTTTCCTGGCTGACAATCAGCAGAGCAGCGCCCCCCTTTAGAATTGACAATGAGGCACTATTGTATCCCAAATGTCAAAGAAACTCCCCCCCCAAAAAATGTCCACTTCCAAAAAGAGTTCTTGTAAATGTCTGGCACACTGTCTTGTTCCTGCCCTCCCTCAGGGATCTTGGTCCTGCCCTAACCTTTGGGATCCTACCCCTTCCCTCATGTTGAGAAACTTGCCCCCCCTCTCACCTTTGGGATCTTGGCGCCCAGGTCCTGGTACTGTTTGGGGTTCTTCAGGAAGTTGACAAACTCCATGATCTCCAGTTTAGCCTCCTCGCAGCCCGCCACATCTTTGAACTTCACATCAATCTCGTCTTTCAGGATCTTCGCTGTCGTCTCGCTGACACTGAACAATCCGCCCATCCCCCGGCCAGGTCGCCCCGCCCCCGCTGGACCCCGCCGCAGCATGAACAGCAGGAAGCCAATGATGAGCACCGTGGGGAGCATGCTCAGTAGAAAAGTGCTGGATAGGAAGGACAAACTTTAGAGTCACATACATGTATAAACCTATACTCTGTGATGATGACAGATGTTGAACCTGACCCGTCGCTCTCGGTGGAATAAACCACCGGCAGTCTGTTCTCTCCCTCAATGCCGAGCTCATACTGAGCCGTCTCCAGATTCCTCTCAAACGTGTCAACACTGCCAATGTTGAACCAGATGTACTGCTGAAAGAGACAAAGAGACAGACTGAATCTCCTGCTTCACTTTATGTTTGTTCACTAACACGATGTATGCAGCTGCTGCAGCGAGTGGATGACAAAATTCACCAGGAAAATGAGCCACTTCTGTGAACTTGGCTTGTCTTTAGTTTGTCAATTGGTGTGTTCACGTCCACCTTTGGTCAAACACTTTGCATTTAAAAACCTGTCAAAACTCCCGGATCATTCTCCACAATTTCAGATCTGGACTGAGAGATGCCGGAGCAACTACTTCCCGGCTGAGTCGAACTACCGACTAATAAGCAGGTAACACCTCCAGCCTTAACAGAGCTAACCACAAAGACTTTTTATTCTGGGGGGGGGGGGCATCCAACAGACCAAGGTGTGTCAACTGTGAGTCTTTACCTCAAGAGGAGAGGATCATTTGTG
The DNA here is from genome assembly GCF_016859285.1 of Xiphias gladius. NCBI lineage: Eukaryota > Metazoa > Chordata > Actinopteri > Istiophoriformes > Xiphiidae > Xiphias > Xiphias gladius. The sequence goes on along the minus strand of NC_053414.1, from coordinate 1,385,217 downwards.
TTTGAACTGTTATTGGGGAGGTCTGAGCTGTCTGAATCCTTGAACTGCTTGTGAACAGAATATTTTTAGTTGAGTACAGACTCCATTTATGAGCACTGAAAATAAACTGTTTCTACAGCGGGAGATGAACTGGACTGAAATGTTGAATCGCTTGTGTTGTATTTTCTGTGTTTTGAGGATATATGGTGAGTGACCTTTGGCAAATTTCTGGAGAGGGAGCATGAGCTACGATTTTCACTTCAGGAATCTTTTGTTTGTGGTTTGATTGTAATTGGTTTATTTGTTGGACATGACTGTGACTGTCATCCCACTGCATAAAGACACAGCACACACACAGGATCCTGGGAGACAGAGTGATGTATTCATACTGCTTGTTTACACTGTCGATAATGTACTTTAACAATAACAACAAATCTAGTTTAGTAAAATTAAATAAGACATTCAAAAATAATAACTACAGCATTAATTTGATGATGTTTAAATGATAAGAGCAGTAAATTGAATACATAAAAATGATTAAATTCGAATTAAAATTGATTTTAAATTCAACAGTAAGATGTCCAGTTTTTGTAAAGTGAGTTTCTCACTCACCCCGTCCACCGGCGTCTTCCCAGTAGAGAAAACCACTTTGACATAGCGCTTGTTGACAACTTCTAACCGATCCACCTGATGGATAAAACAGTGAAACATAAATAAAAAGTTTTCTGATTCAGTCAGTAGTAACACAAAGAAAAAAGAAGGGGAGCCTGTTTCTGCAGAGAAGTGAGAAATGTAGTCTTCTCATTTTGTACACAAATGCAGGCATTAAAGCCAAAAAGCACACAAATGGGCTCGGACTGGCAGCCTCTCTGGTTAAGTTATATTGGAGTCATAACAGGTTCACACTAATCTGTTAAATTGGAGATTTTCCATTCAAGGTTCATTAAATTTAGAAAAGAGGTCTCTCCACTCTCTACAGTATCATGTATATTATGCCTCATGTTGTTCTGGATCTTTGATGAAACTGCAGGATGTTATCAGTAGGTGGAAACTCAATACGTTCAGTGAGTTTCTACAACATTTCAACAAACCACAGGAGTTTGTTAAGATGGACACCGTGGCACGGGGTTTAACATGTTACAGTGATGACATCAGATCACAGGTGTTCTCCTCACCACTCCTTTGGCCAAGTAGTTGTTGACAAAGTCTTTCCAGGTGACCTCTCGTCCTCCGTCCCTGAAGAAGAAATAGTAAGTGACGGTGGTCCAGAACGCTGCTCCGCCCAGGAAGTACATCCGAAACTCCTTATCATCCCAGGGAATGTCACCCTGAAACGAACAGACCTGACATCAGATCCACACCCAAAAGAACACACACCTGTCTAACCAGGTGGGCACAGCTAGCAGCTGAATAACACCTTTAACCCTCTGAGGCCCGCGCGGGCATATACGCTCCCATACATCATATTGTCTTTAGAGCGTCATTACTCGTCATTACTGTGTTTTTCCTGGTAACGTACAGAAACCGCGTTTTCCGGCAAGCCCCTGTTTGTCCATGTTAGCCATTTCCTTCCCGTCAATAAACTAATACATAAAGTTGGGAAAGATCTGGATAGCCTCCCATTGTGCCTGGCGCCTTGCATATGTCATCTGTATGTACATACATAGATCAATTCTCATCCACCATTTTTTGTTAAGACGTATACAGTCACATCTCTGAGTTGGCTCCAGTCATATTCGGAGGCTTGGCTGACGGTTACCTGGATACACAAACGGCAGACACACTGAATTATTCTGAGCTCAAAGCAAAGAGAAGTTGATCTAAGTGTATTGTAGAGACAGAAAGAAGACAGAAAGATGTGGCAAGAAAGATGAGTCTCTTGAGCTGATTTTTTTCAAGGAGGAGAATGAGAACGACTCTGCGCCCGAGTCGTGCTTTTCTGAGGACGAAGAGGAATTTGGGCGACGGGATAGATCCTTACGAGGAAAGTTAAGTGATGCTGTTATGAAATCATCCAAATTGTCATGGATTACGTAGGCTACAGAGCGGGGAAATGTGATCTAGCATTACAGATGTATTGTTCTATAATGATGATACTGTGTGCGTTTTCCCTGTAAGCAATACAATCATAGCGTGGTACAGTAAATGGTATTGTCTGTAAAATAAACAGACTTTTATTGTAGAATAGTGTATGGTGGAAGAAAAATAGTATGTGAAATAAACCAAATACTACTGTAAACTATTGTAGCGATTTCAATCCCGTCTCCCCCCGACCAACCACAAATATACCCTCTGCAGGCACAGATGTCCCCTTCAGGACCTCCACCACAGCCCACCACTCCCAGAGGGAATCCCAAGAGGAGAAGGGGAAGAAGAGAACCCTCCCTGCCTACTTTCCCAGAACAGACAAAACCTACAACATCCCAGCAGAGACCACAGAGGAGGGGGAGACAGTCATCTCCCCCATCTTCCAAACAGCAAACAGTCAGAGACCTCGACAGGCTCATCATGCAGAAAGGGCATAATGTGTAAAAAAAAATTCCCCATTCTGGTCCAAGGCATGCCAGTTGCCCCTGTGTGTGAGATTCTGGACAGGAAGTACTAGAAGGAAAATAATTACAATTCCTAGCCAAAAAAAAGAGCCCATGTACACTGCCCAAAAGAACGGGCATAGGTCATGAACAGAAAAGCCAGAAGCTTCAAATCACTTCTTGCACAATCCAAAGTACACAAAGAAATGTGTGCATCTTTTTGTCTTGAGTTTTTGTTTCGATATTATGGTTTGCATCGCTGTTTTGAATAAAAAAAGTAAAAATTCAAGTTGTCTTTTTTGTTTTATGGGCTAATATCCCCTATTATACTGTATAGAAGTGACTGAGGTTAGCTGAGGTTGTGCTGACTCTGGTGTAGCAGACATGCGCTTGGCACCACAGACAGCATTAAGGAAAGAGCTTATGATCCCAAAGGGTTTGCCTTTCCTGGCCTCCAGCAATGAAACTATCCCACAGACAGGACACAGAGACAAAGGATCCTTATCCAAAAACAGACCAGCTATCACCATGTCAGACAGATATATGACCAGCCCATAGGTCAAAAGGACACGAGGCAAATGGGATTAAACAAGTAAAACCCCGACGGAATGAAAAAGAGTTCATCCCACCACAATAGGAATCATCTTTGATCAATGTCTGACTGTTAACTTTCAACAACGAAGGTAATATGAAAGGACTGTCACTGGGATTTGAACCTACTTTCTCACCTGATGCACCCACAGTCAATATTTACCATGCAAGCCACACTGCCATCTAGTGACTATGTCTAATTAAGCCACTACCACACAAGTTAATAGACGTCAAATGTTCTTAATTGTGTTTTATTATTATTGATGTTGTGGAATTCCCCATGTATTCATTGACAGTATTAGAAATAGCTGATTCTCTTGTTTACCTACTCATATAATGTTGAAGATTTCTGAATAATGCACTGATGTGAAATCCCCATTTGTTTGCTTCCTTTTCTGTCACCAATAACATCCAAATACATCATTTTGCTTAATGTTTTAAATGGGTCATGGTGGTAGGAGGATGTGCAACCTTTGCACTTAAACTCTATATTAAACAATTTGTTGAAAGAAAGAGAGAAAAGCTCAACTGATGAAGAACCGTCACCACTCCCACAATGCACCCTGCATCCCCCTAGGAAATAAAAACAGCTTACTCTCTTCATTGTCTTTTCACGTCTCGTTTTACAGTGCTGTTCTTCTGTCGTTTTTGTCTTCACGTTCTTTGTTCTTTTCTTCAACATGTGTTTTCCGAGTACGTTTTGGCAGCACGCGCAACCTGTAGCTCCCCTATTTTGTAAGCAAAGCCAACAACATTTTGAACCAGAAGAGCAGAAGGGCCTTAGAATACTTTTTTTGAGGTTTTGTGTCGTTTGGCCAACGCCAATCCCTTCTTAAGTTGTCTAGCGAAACGGAGAAATAATTAGCGTCACCAAAGGAAGAGTCTGCTGGCGGATTTCCAGACACCGAAAAATTGAGAAACATTGGCAGAACCTGTCGCCTGGGCAACACACGACCTCTCAGGGAGGATCCACCCGGAGTTCGGCGTGAAAGGTTATCCACTTCAAACACCAACTGCTTTGGGCTTCGGCCGCGAGTCTCTAGACTCGCCAACTGAAGCAGGCAAAGCCATCTTTTATTTTTCTGCTCATAACTCGCTGGATGTGGAATACCGTTAACATCTTTTAATCCTTAAATTTCACTCATCTCAGGATCCGTATAACCAGTCCATACATAGCCTTAACACATTATTTCCCACCACTGCCCAATATCACATTGCTTGTTTTATCAACTATTGATTAATATTGTTTTCTTTCTCTTGTTTGTAGATGCTAGTTCTTTTATTCGGACCCAGTTGTTGCCTGTGCTTTCCTTTAGAGGAGAGAGTGGAGATCTGAAAAAATTGAGAGGTCGCGGCTTCTGGCATTAGACTGATCGGATTCACTTTCCAAGTTCCTCTTCGGAGGCGGTGCCCTAAACGAGTGCTTATATTTCATAATTCTGCATAAAAGCAGTTCACGCTACATTGGGATGTGTAAAACTTGATGATACTGTAAAAAAAAGACAACTTTGTAATGCGAAAAACAAAGGCAAGCAAAAATGGAAAGGTCTTAATGAGGGTCTCAGAGGGTTAAAGGCAACATCTGTCAGACTAGAGGAACAGCAGCTGGACACTGTTCCTCCCCCCACACTGACCTTCTGCAGACGGCTGTACCAGTGTGACTCCTCCTTGCGACCTCCTCTTTTGCCTCCTCCTCCCCCACCTCCACCTCCACCTCCACCTCCACCTCCACCTCCCGACCTCCCAGAGGCCTTCTGAGCGTTGGCAGGTTTGGCTTCTGAGAACCGAACAGATAGAATTAACAGGGATGTCAAAGGAGGCCACTAGACTTGCATGTAAGCATACCAGGGTCCAAACATCAGACGCAACTCGGAACCAAAACCACAACTGACTGATGTTATGTATCTAATTTTTTATCGTCATATTGCCTGTAAAGTTGATACTAAAATACTAGAACACAAACTGGATATACATACCAAATTTGGTAACATTCGAAATATGCAGATATGAGGGAAAAAAGCACCATTGATTGTTACGGTTACACCATATTAACACGGTACATCTGGAGCATGTTCGGTGGCTTATTCATTTTGGTGGCATTTTGAGAATCTATGGGTAAGATACAAATATTCTGAAGATCACTGATGCCCCACTCAAACCAACTGGCAGGCAGGTTAGCACTTCCACCGGATTTGGAAAAGGACATCAAACTCTTAAAATAGACACTATATCTTCGAAAGATTTGAATTCCTGGCATTGCCTTATTAAAATTGTATAACTGTTTTTTGCAGCAAAACATGATTTGTTTGACACCTCCAAAATATAGTTTGGTTCAAGGTACCAACTTCATATTTTATGCATTTACTCATGAAAACATGCTCTGCCCAGTGGTATGATTGTTTTAGGGTAAACTTTAGGTGTGAAATCTTTTTTTTTCCATATTTAATTCCTCATAAATCAGAAATTTTGATTTCTTTCAGACATGCACTTAGCCACTAAGAAAGTATTATAACATGAGTATTATATATAAAAATTTAAAAAGGTCTGATGTGTGTTCAGTGTGAAAACATATTGGGCTCCAAAGCAGGAAGCACATTTTTAGTACAATTTTCAGCAAGCCACAACTTGGCAAATATGCAACTGTAGGCCCACCATTTTAGACATTAAAGACATCTGATAGTGCAGAAGAATCCCTGAGGATTTCAAGCATGTAGCATGAATATTTCAAAAGTAATGACCTGTGGAACTTTGTAATTTTTCAGCAAAACTCATTTATCAGGGCCACAACCCCTTTTTAAAAGCCTCCACATTTCAGAAACTAAAGATACAAGCGGAAAATTTTGCACACTAGGTGTTGGCTAAAATTGTTTACATGAAGTATGAAGCAAATCCAAGATGGTCAGTCCGGAGGCCTCTGTTGATTTGACATGGAATGACCCGTTAGATTTTATATAGCGTTCCCCTGTGGTTAACCTGGCTTATTTTCTGAGGCTGGAGAGATTCACTAGTTTAAATTTCTCAGTTGTATGTAGGGAACGTTTGTGCTGTAGAGACACTTTTAGCTGAGATCTGTCAGAAATACGATCATTCGTGTCAGCAGATGACAGTAAGTTTCTACCTTTGGTTGCAGCTTCTGCCTCAGAGTTTTTGGCAGGTTTCTGAGCATCTGGAAAATATTTCTCAAAACCTGGAGAAAGAAAAACACATCATTGCACTGAACACGCACGTTTGTACTTCTGGACTTGTGAGGACCCTCACAGACATCATGTATTCCCTGAAAACTAAATGTTTATACCCAACACTTACCCTAAACCGAATCTGAACCTGAGTCTAACCCCAAAACCAGGTCTGAAGGACCGGCCAAATGTGAGGACTGGAAAAAAAGTCCTGACTTTGCAACATGTCCCCACTTTAATGTCCTCACTCCCAAGGTCTGAAACTCAAACTGGTCCTCACAAAGATGGACATACATGAGTGCGCACACACAGTTTTGTACCTTTTGGTGGTCTGGAGCTCAGCCTCCTGTACGCTCCCAGCAGCTCACTGAGCAGGCTCCACCTGCTCCCTACCTGTCCGGCCGTGGTCGAACACATCGCCTGACCAACACACATCCAACAAGGCCGACGTCAGATAACAACAACACCGAGTGCACCTGGGGGTTTGTGTTGCATTTAAATCAAACGAACAATTATCGGATAATAAATGAAATTATGGACAAACGAATGATTATGTTCATGAATGAAAGAAGTGAATCCAGCCCTGCAGCGGACAGACATTAACGAGCCTTTCTTCAAATGTCAAAGCACTGTCACTTTTTATTTCCTCGTAAACATTAAACTGACCACCACCACCGACCCCGCAGATATTACAGCTTGTAAACACGTTTTGCAGCAGCTAAGTCTGTTCTTGATCTATGAATGTTCACTCATGCATATTGTAAACACTGCAGGAGCAGGTGTCATGGAGCAACCTGTCATATGAGAAAGCACATTAGAAGTAGATAGTTATCAGCCCTGTTGCTGCTTTATTGTTTGAAACGACCTCCAGGGCTCATTAACTGCATTCACGCCACAGCATACAGGATGAGGAGAGAGGAGACAGAAACAGCGTAGGAGCACATGATTCTTCATTTAAAGAAAAAGATGGAGGTGGACACGACCCAGAAACTGATCTAGGACCAGCCCAGCAGTCCGCTGACAGGCAGAAAAACAAAATCCCGAGCCTGCTATAAATGGACCGAACGGTAACCGGGACCAACAATGTACGAGGACTGTGTCAACTCTTAAGGAATTGTTTTCTGTCACTTATCTGAGCAGTTTAAACAATTTAACTCCACATCAGTCCGTTTGTTTATTCTGTCACTGGTCTCTGATGAAACCATCCGGGTCGCGTTTGAGTCCAGTCTGAGTCTGACAGTACTTCTCCCCGATGAGTCAGTGACAACAACGGCCCTGATCCGTTTCACAGGTAAATCTACCGGACCCAACGGAGCTAACTCATATCTGTTAGTACTGTCAGCCGGTCAGCGGGGTCACTGTTCGGGCTTGTTTTGGCCGCTGCCCCGGTTAGCACAGTTAGCATTTTAGCATGTTTTCCACCTACCAGCCTGGCCGGAGCGTTGGAGGGCAGCAGCAGCCGGAACATCTTCCTGCAGCCCGCGGAGAGCCGCAGGTAGCGGTAGGCCATCCTCACCCCGGTAACACAACGACACTGACCGTCAGAAAAACAAGTACAACGGCCTTTAAACACGGCTCAAGTTCAGTATTTCTGTTCCGTAATCACACCGCTCCGCCATCTTTATCGTCCCCTGCTTCTTCACGGAGGTTCAGATGTTTGTGGAGGTGACACCGCCCCCTGCCGCCCCCCAGGAGAGAGACCACATCTGTCCGGTGTGACGGGTAGAAAAGACCGTTAATGTTTATTATAGAAGCTTAAATTTAATGTAGAGTCTGACAACAGTAAAATTAATGTTTGGTTGTAGTCCACGCACTTCACTACCGACTCTTCCCTAATTATATTTTTATTGTTATTTACTGTTATTATTTAGTATTTTAGTAGGGTCCAGAAGCCGGACTCTGACTGTACACTGTATATGTGTATGGTCATAATTAACAGTTATAGCTGCAGTTATTATGGTACGAACAGACAGGTTATGACAGGTTAACCTTATGTATTAACTCATACATAAAGTGTGACTGGCTGTGGATCTGTGTGCGAAACTTAAAATGTCGAAATTTAGAGAGAGCAACACAGTAAATGTGACATGTGGACGTAAAAGCTGTTTTTATGAGATTTTGAAGTGAACATGTTTCCTTTCTGTTTGAATAAAGTCTCTGTTGCATTACTGTGTCCTGTTTAAATCAAATGTTGTGGTAATGACATTGCTGCATTACTGCACTATTACTGAACAGAAAAAGCCTGTTTTTGCTCAGTAATAACTGTTGGTAAACCATTTATGAGTACTTTCTAATATTCCATCAGGTCTGCAGTTAGAAATGTTAGTCACATTAAAAAAAAACCTCTTCGGTTTCTCAGTTTCTGATGAGCCATCACCAAATGTCAGTCACCTGCAATTAATGCCTGTTAATAAATCATTAATAAAAGGTTCTACAATAACCCGTCAGGTCTGCAGCCGTAAATGTTAATGATCAGTTTCTAAATAGATTAGGGTCCAGATGTCCTGCAGCTGTTCTCCAGCAGATCAGCGGTCCAACAGTCCAACGGAGACGTCTTCCTGATGAATTCAAGAGATAAAAAGACAAAGTGTCTGCAGGAGGAGGAACCTCCACAACCTGGCAACGCAACAGTTAATGTCTCATACCTGATCTATGAAGCATTAGTAAATGATTTATTAACCATTAATGGTGTATTAGTTACAGTTAATACAGCCTTTATAAATTGAGGTTTTTTATTTTTATTCTTGTCCTCTGGTCTCTGTTTAAAGAGAGACCATGATCTCAGTGAGTCCATCGTTTTAAATAAATTATTAAAATAAGGAGCAGATAAAACGTTTGGGGGAGGTTACCGACAGCAGCCGCCAGGGGTCGCTGCCCCCCACCCCCCCACCCCAGTTGCATGCCGGGTAGCGGATGATGGCTGCGGGCTGTGCGGAGGAATGAAGCAACTGACCGCTGCCTGTTTCCCTGCTGAACCCGCACTCTCTGCGGCCTCAGGTGTTTCAGCAGAGCGGAGCTGCCGGTGTTACTGAGCAATGAGGTAAACATCCCGCTACTGCCGGGCAGGGATAAAACTGGTTTACCCGGGTAGAACCTGGCTGGTTAGCAGGCTATCCGGCAGCGCTGCTGGGAGAAGGGCAGACAGATGCTAACATGGTAATAGGCTAACAGACTATAGCCGACAGCAAACTTAGCCCAGTTTACACTTACTCTATTTTAACTTAGTTTTAGCATGTAGCATCAGTTAGCTTCACTGTCATATCATGTTTGAGTGAATTCATCGATAAGCTACTGTTAGCCTTGTTAGCCGGGGTGCTAACTGACAGCCGGCTACCGTTAGCATGTGAGTACGTCACTTAAAGCATGACGTCATTATAGTTCTATGACATAGTAGTGACGTATTTCTCACAGTGTTAGCATCTAGCTGGCCGGTTAGCCGGCTAACTGTAGCCTGTGGTCTGAGGTCAGCTGACAGGTCGGGGGGGGGGGTAGACCGGGAGTGTGTAGCTGTCAGACTGAAAGTTGATCACTTCTGATTCAGACGTATTTATCTGGTAAAAATCTTCAGACTGGTTAAACTGAAACTTGGTGGCTCAACAAAGTGATCTGAACTCAAAGTTGACTTACTGGCTTTTCCGGAGCTTTCAGTCGCTCATCAGAGCTGGACATTTGAAAGCAGCAGGTGTCAGTTGATCCTGGAGGAGCATCGGTGCAGTGTCTTATCCTCAGTCACTCAGCGATTAGTCGATTAACCCGTTGCCAGAAAATTAATCTGCAACTATTTTGATCATCAAATGAGTGTTTCTGTGTTGTTGTTGACAGTAACTGAATCTGCTTGGGTTCTGGACAGATGGTCGGACAAAACAAGACATTTGGGAACCTCAACAAGGAAAAAACGTCCTGTTGTCATTTCGCTAAACGCAGAAACAAAACTAATCTCAGCTGTTTTGTGTAACGAAAGATAAAACTTGATATTTCAGAATCCTGCTTCTTCTGATCATGTTAATAACACCTTAATTGGTGGTTTTAATTGTGATTTAGGGACCAATTACCAAACACTGACTGTAATATAAACTACAGTGGTTAAATATAGAACCCAAACTGTGGATGTCCTGCTGAACTGAAGGGTTTTAGGAGTTTCACCATATATTTTATCTCTGCTCTGGGACGTTTATTAACCCAGTATACTCCTCGCTGGGAGGGGCGGGGCTAGGGCCTGTGCTGCAGCTGCACAAGTTAAAACAACACAGTGAAAATAATATTCATTCTACTTTATTATTCAGCAAATATACAGTAATGTCATAAATCACTGATGTACTGCACTAGGATGCTCTGAACCTTAGCTGGTTGTTGCTGCAGGTCAAAGAATACGGTGTAACACCAGCGGTCGGCTGAGGCCGAGCACTCTTCCTCCTGAAGTTGTCAAAAATAATAAGGTCTTACTTTTACATGCTGGACAGTTGATAGATATTTAAACAAAGGGCCTATTGACATTTCACAGTTGTTCAGTTGACTTTGGAGCATTTGTCACGTCTGTTTACGTCATCAGTCTTTAGTCAGAGAGGCGACAGAGACTAAACAGAGAACGGAAATTAAAGATTCGATAAAGGATTTGTTGGCAGCAGAGCGTAATGACTCCAGGTATTTTACTACCATGGAACCAGATCCAAAATGGAACTGGCTACCAGAACCATCACTGATCTGCAGATTTTATAATGAAAATAATCGTTAGTTGCAGCTCCAGTCTAGAGTCATGTTGATTCTGAGCGGTTTGTCACAGCTTTTGGTTTGCTGCCGTCGTTTTTCCAGCTTGTGGCGCTCGCCGCGTAAACGGTATGTCACTCATGTTTCCAAATAGCTTGTTCGAACAGCATTATACTGAATCAGAGCTCAGTGTTTCAGCTTAAGCCAAATCATTGGAAGGAAGTCTATGACAAGAGTCTGTGTGTGATCCTCCTCCTTCAAACTGTTCAAACTTTCAAGACCACCAGCACCACCATAAATTTGATGGGTTGGAGGTGTTTCTTCATTTGTCAGTGTAGATTAAGGTCATTCAAATCAATAAGAGCATGTCTGTCGTGGCTCATAACACGGTGGTGGTTTGATGGTCCTGTGTAAACAATGTGGACCTGGCTGTTCCAGCTTTCCAGTTGTAAACCCTCTGGATTCTGAACATCCTTACCCCTTTCACCAAGAAATAGTTCCAACAAGAAGCAACTCCCCGTAAAGCCACAAACTCTGGGTTTTTCATTTTTGTTTCTGTGCAGATTAAACAAACCAGACGCGACATGTTAATCAGTTACGTTTATCTTTCCAGCTGTTGGCAGCTGAATTTTTAACTTAGGACAGAGCCACATCTTCTTCTTCTGCTTCTCTCTAGGAGTGGTGTACTGTTGCCTCCAGGCGTCCTGGCTGTTGGACTATGCTGTGTTTGTCCACTGGGTGGCGCCTCCTGAGCCGAGCTCACCATCTCCCTCCCTGCCGCCCCGGCCCCGCTGCTCAGTCTGTCGCCATGTACGCCACCCGCCTCTACAGCACCGCGGGGGGAGGAGGGGGAGGGGGAGCAGGAGGGGCAGGGGGAGGAGGTGGGGTTAAACAGGGGCGAAGGTCTGGGCTGCCTGTGATCGAAGCACCCCACCCCCCTCACCCCCACCTCCCCCATCACCCTCACCAGGCTCCACCTCCCCCTGCCTACCCCTTGTACCAGGGCCGTCCCGACGCCCACCGAGGAGCACACTTCCACCACCACTACCACCCCCATCCTCACCCCCACCCGCAGCCCGCCCACCTGGCTCCACCACCACTGCCTCCACACTACCAGCACCACGGCCACTTCCATACATACGGAGGGGGGGCTCCAGGTGGAGGGGCCGCCGTCCCCAGCAGCAAGAAGAAGACATGGAACTTTATCCATGAGAAGATGAGCTACGACACGTTCTTCACCATGAAGCGTCTGATTGAGCGCTCGCGGCGGCCTGACGAGGTGCTGCGCTGGGTCACCCAGAACCCGGCCAAGATCTCCCACAACCACTACCCCGTCGCCCTGCAGAAAATAGGACAGCTACTGCAGGCTACGCCACCGCCACGAACTGGAGGGGACGACACTGAGGCTTCAGGGGGAGGAGGAGCTGAGGGGGGTGACGGACGTCAGATCCTTGAGCATCAGGACTTTCAGACTCTCTGTAATGCTATCGTCAACGACTGCGCCAAGTTTGACAACTTCAGCATTGTCAACTGTTTGTACGCCGTGGCAGCACTCGGTGAGTTGATGTGTGATCGTGATTATAAAACAAAGAGGGAGCAGGTAGAGATCAATGTTGGAACGATTAGTTCGCTTTCACTGGTCTCTGACCGTTTAATGGGCTTTATTTCGAGGAGAAACTCCCCTCATGTGAGGTTCCACAGGTGTGTCTCAGTGTATATGCATTTCAGAGGAAAGTTGCTGTAGCCTGCCTGAAAAGTTGCCAGATGATGTCATGCCTTAATAATCACGTGTGACATAACTGCTCAACAGCTTGCCTACATAAAAGATAGAAAACATTTTCACAAAGTTAAGTTTAGCTTAGCTGACTCTTAAGTCGCTTTTTTTATTATCCAAGCTGCTGTCATCTCATCTGCATACATTCAGGTCTTCCCAGCGACTCTCAGGTGGTCCAGGTGTTGGAGGCGGAGTCTCAGTCCAGACTGAACCAGTTTAACCAGAAGGACGTGTCCATGGTGTTCAGCTCTAGTATGAAGCTCCACCCGGGAAGCCAGCACCCCCTGACCGAGGCCTGCCTGGCCGGCCTGGAGAAGAACCTGGAAAGAGAGCGCCACCCACAGACACTGTTCCTGCTGCTCTCATACTACAGACTCAAGTGGCGCTCGCTGCAGCCGCAGGAACCCACTGCGGCTGCAGGGGGCGCTGCGGCCACCACTGCTAACAACAACAACACGCCTCCAAACCCTGAACAACTGCTTGCCAACAGGTGAGAAAAACCCCTTTCAGCGTGGGTGTAACGAGAGGAGCGGGTCATGTGTACACCTTGATGTTAACTTTATTACACTGTATGAGGGTGAAACCCTCACCTTTCAACTTAAAATTACACAAATGTACCCAGCAATGAAGATGTCGGTAAGGGATTTTAACGAAAGGTAACCGTATCGCTAATTAGTACTAACCGTCAGTCTGCGTGTCTGTCTCTAGGAAGATCTTGCGTCTGGTCAAACACACTCTGGCGAGTGTCAGTGGTGTTCGTGACCAGGAGATGGCACTGCTGGATGAGATGTTGGCGGCGTGCGCTCGAGAGGCGAGCAACAAGAGTCTGGAGTTGATCTTCAGCTCTCACCTGTTCTACCAGAACAGGCAGGAGAGGTTCATCAGCAGCCTAGCCGGTAAGGTTTGGAGTTTGATCGCATGTTTATTGAATCTGATCACGATCAGCTTTCAACCTTTCACCGCCGACCACACAACGGACCGGGTTCAGTACCATTAGTTGTCCAATGCCTGAATGTTTTGGCCATTGCCTATAAAAAAAGAGTTAGGAGCTATTGAGATTCTTTAGCATCTGGCATGAGTGAATCCAGATGTTGTCTCAATTAGGAACCAAATGCAAAATGCTGTAGGAACCCAACCTCCCTGTGTGACCTGTTGGTTGTTGCTCTCTGTCAGAGGAGTTGCCAAAGAAGGTGGACAGCATCACTCCCTACACGATGGCTCTGATTGCCAAATACATCGCTCGCCATCGACTGAGAGAGACACGACTGCTCGACACCATCGCAGACTTCCTGGTGAAGAAGGCAGAATACCTGGACAGTAAGGTAAGAACAGGACAGGTGGTCATGTGGTCTTAAGTACTTGTGTACAGGAATCAGCAGGAGTGTTCATCTACTTCCTCAGGTGATCCAAAAGCTGGTGTTTCCATTCAGCAGGATGAGTTATCGTCCGTCCAATGAGCAGCAGTTCTTCTCTCGGTTGGAGGAGGTGGTGGAGCTGAAGGCGCTCAGCTCTCCGCTCGCCACTGTCAACATCCTCATGTCTCTGTTCCAGCTGGGACATTTTCCCGGCCTGGTGCTGCACCGAGTCTTCTCCTCTGCCTTCATCAGCAACGTCACCAGTCAGTACCACAGCACAACCAATAAAACAACATCTCTGCAGCCAAAGAAAAAACATAGTTCAACCAGTAAAAATCATCACGCCAACCAGTAAAGCAGCATTTTTTTGGTCAACAAATCCCCTGTCCGTCCCCACAGACAGTCCATACGCTCTGATTGTCCGGAGGTACCTCTCTCTGCTGGATGCTGCTGTGGAGTTGGAGTACCGCGAATACACCGGACCACGACTGCAGGATGCCCACAAGGTCCTGATGTTTGACCATGTCCTGACTGCCGATGAGGTCAACCGCAAGTACAGGTAACACACACTTGTATACACACAGAGAGAAACCTGTGCACACCTGCTGCTGTTTTAGAGCTACTCCATTTCAAGAGTTGAAAAGATGTTGATAGGTATCAGCATGTTTTCAACTTTGTCAGTTTCCTCTCAAAGGAATTAATTCCAGCAGAACTTGATCTGCATCAGCAGGAGTCACTCCTTCCCAGTTCTCTCTCACTGGTTCTGACTGTCTTCTTTGTAACTGGTTCTGGCCAGTTCAGACTAGCTTGGTATGGATAGTTTTGACAGGTTCTAAACTTGGATTGGGTCAGTTGAAAGTGGTTTTGACTGGTTCTGATCAGTATGTCTTCTGTCAGTTATAAGGGTCTGGTGGCTGAGGCCTTGCGTCAGCTGGTTGGAGAACAAAACTACAAACAGGATGAAGTACTTGCCCCGGGATACTACACAGGTACTACACACTGAAGACTACACACAGGTATTATACACTGAGTGCTAGGTCTGTAGTCAACCAAAGAAAATCCAGATAATATTTGACTGAAATCGTAGCTACTCTTCAACCAATTGATTGGTCACAGGAGGAAAAACAAAATCTGCATGTTATCTCTAGATGAAGTAAATCGGCCACAGTGCACCGAGTGAGCCTAATTAGCCTAAATGAGCATTCGCAGCATATTAAATCATTTTAACCTGATTATTTTATACTGAAATGGTAACAACAGGCTCAGAGCCGACCAGCGAGCACCTGCCCATATTCACATTGAAACCAGAACTATATAAACTGGTGCATCCCAACGCAGACAAGGGACCCTACGGTTTTTAGATGATCTGCCATGTAGGTTGTTGAGCTGTGATGTGCAAACTGCTGTTAGTAAAGTTTGTTTTAACAAAATGCAGCCAAAGCGACATCTTCTTTGACAGAATGTCAGTAAACATTCAGTAAACGTTCAGTAAATGCTAAATAAGTTTGGCCGAGCAGTCTCCATTGGGTTGGGCCAGTTCAGAGGTGTGAAAACTGAGGTGTTTTCACGACTTTGCCCCCCCCACTCCCTTTAACAGGTGGTCTGTTCCTCCAGCCACCGCAGTAAATAATGGATTAATCCTGGAAGGCTGTTGATGTAGCACTTTCCTCCTTATGAAAGTAACATCGGCGACTGTCCAGCCAATGCGAATTTGGTCGGATGAGAGCATATCGACCAACCGGTCGACTGGGAGACTGGCAGACTACAGCCCTAGTTTTTACTGCACTTTGTCATACTTTACATCTGAATGTTGTAACTTGATTATCACCTGCTGTCTCCAGACTTTGTGTTGTGGATGGACAATTCTGGTCGGGTTCTACCCATCAGGACAGGAGCTGGTCTGGCTCTGAGCATTGTTCCTCCGTCCTGTGTCGCCGTGGCATCCAAGCCGACTGATGGTGCGGTTGCCGTGGTGACTTCAGAGTTCCAGAGGTTCTCTCCATTTGCGGCACTGGAGGAGGGTGCTGAGCAGCCATGTCAGGTGGCCGAGGCGATGGGTGGGGCCATGGAGGCCAGGTCCTTCCTGCCCCACCACATCCGCAGCACAACGGGTGCCACGGTGTCCTCGGGACCCCCTCGGCCCGGAGCTAACGGCGGCCACTTGGACTATGGCCCCTATTATGTCCCCGCAGCAGAGTACTACTCCAGTCTGGCAAAGGAGCACTCACTGGAGAGCCAGGACAGCTCCACGCTCAGCAGCCCCCCCTCTGATGGCCTGGCCCCGCCTCAGGGACCTGCAGGGGCCGCGGCCCCAGACTCACTCTTCCAGTTTTCCATCGGGAAGATCCTGGAGGACGAGGGCGGCACAGGGGCCCCAGGGAACCAGGGGACAGACTGTGAGCTGCCAGGTTTCTACGAGGGCGTGACGTATTCTGAGGGGTCCGGGAATGACAGAGGGCCCACATCATCGCCACAGCTTCAGCCCCCCGATCGACCAGATCCTGACACCCTCTCAACAGACCAGAGACAAATCAGGAGGTCAGTCCAGTGTTTCCCTCAAGTTGAGAATTTCCTTGCGCTGGTGGGCGACGCAGCATGTGACTCAGTTTAGAGGGGGAGAGTGTAACTTACTTTCTGTAGCTACAAGTTACAGATTTTCCCTGAACACCTCACATGAAGCCGATCCGTAGACACTACAATTAACCCATGTCCCCCACTAGCTAGGCGGCTTCACAGAGAAGCCTCTAGTCCCCACTCAGCCACTGCAGCGCACACAGCTCAGACAGGTGAGTGGGTTAGGCGTTAGGTGTAAACTGAGTGGTTCTATCTACCTGGTCGGGTCTTTATCCACCTGGATGGGTCGCCCAAGTAAAGCCCACCTCATGGTCTGAGTGAACCTGAATAAACCTAGCAGAACGCGTTGTCTGTCTGATGGACTTCACATCGTATCACGTATAACACAGGTGTCACGATATGTAAAACTTCACCGAGTAAGTGTGTCTGGTCTCTGCAGGGTCATCATGTCCGTCAATGATAAGTGGCATTACTGCCACAACTCTGAGGTTCTGGTCGGTTCTCGGGCCATGAGAGACCGACACCTGAGGCTGCTGGGATACATCATCCTTCAGGTCAGTTGCTTTGCACAACTCAAACACCACATATTTATATGTTTTAGACCCAGAGAACTAGGGATCGCGCATTCTTTCAGGCTCTCTTCTGAATTTTCCACCTCGTCTCCTTAGATCCACCTTTTATCTTCAGGCAGACAGACACTGCTGTCCTATTGTTTTATTTTCCACCGCTGATCTGGATGTCCTACAGCTTCTGGAGGATCCCAAGGTGTCCCGGGACAGATGGATCTATAGTCCCTCTAGCATATTTTTGGTCTGCCCTGGGTTAGGGTTGGGCGATGTTCTCCATAGTCAGATCTTCCTTTCATTACCCTGTGAAATTGCCAAATATCCAATATAATCTCTCGGAGGTAGGCGCAAAACTTGTCTCTCTCTGTGGCTCCGTCTCTCTCTCTCTCTTTCTGTCTGTCTGAATTAGGGCTGAAAGAAGCAGCCAACTGAGAAACTGATCTCTGCCCTGCTTCAGCAGACTAACAGCACAGGTCTTTGTTTAAAAGTCAGTCAGCTGTTCGGAGTTGGCGTGTGTGTGTGTGTGTGTGTGTCGATTGTTATACGTGGGGGATGCTGATGTGGCACTAAGGCAGGGAAAGTTGAATTAAATATCCATTTAATACTACTACCAGCCAGATATCGTCTTGACATTGGCAGAGACATCGGCTATCGGCGATTGCTCTGAACAGCATCAGTCACCGAGATCATGGTCTATAGGCCCGACCCTACCTGGGGTCTCCTCCTAGCTGAGCATGCCCAGAGAAGCTCCAAAGACATCCTAGCCGATGTCTGACTCTTTTAAACATGATGGAGCAGAGGTTCTCTGAGCTCCTCCCAGATCTGACCTCACCCACTGCTGCCAATGAACCGGCTTGGCCAACCGAGCCAGAGTCCTTCTTGAGTTTGTTGGTTTCCTTCACCGCTGGTGTCCAGCAACACGTTCTTTGGTTGCTGCCCCAAGTCCAAGCATTCGCCTCCGCAACGGAGGCTTTGAACATGGCCCGCTCTTGACGCCATGTCCGAGCCTTAACTGGGATGCAAGAAAAATTACACTGAAAGTGGAAGTTGGAGACCTTACAGACCAAGTCCGTCCAGCAGCTTCCTCACCAACCGATTTACCTGATCCTCGTGTCCAGCCTCGCAAGTGGTGGGCGCACAATGCGTTGCCCCCATGGCACAGCTTTGGGATGAGTGGCCTGGCCATCAGGTGCTCACCTGCCAGGTCCAGTTCCAGGAAACTTTAAGGTCAAGACTTTGTGTTTTGTCATCTAACCAGCTGTCAGCAGTCCGTCCTGTAGTCAGCTGGTTTAGTTGACAGCAGAGTTATGACAGAGTTCTATGGGTTCACAGGTTCACTATGAGTTCAGTGCCGTTTTTGGTCATTGCCTCCAGCGGCTGTTGCTCACTGAAGTCCAAAGTCCAATGCTAAAACCACAATGTCTCCTTTTAAAGTTCTGTTTCTACACCTGTTCAGTAAACAACTTATAACACATAAATCAGACAGACTCAGAGGCGCTGGAGGGTGGATTTCTCTTTTAACGGAGCGAGGCTAAATGTTTCCCTGCTTCCAGTCTTCCTGCTAAGGTGGGCTAACAACACCCTAGACCAGCGGTTTGTCACATGACCTTTTGTCTTTCTTGTCCCCTCTCAGCTCCCGTACCACGAGCTGGAGAAGCTGAACGGCATCGAGGAGGTAAAGCAGTACCTGCACAAGAAGCTGCTGGATGTCCCACTATGACGCCCTCTGTGTGTGTGAGTGTGTGTGTGTGTGTGTGTGTGTGTGTGCGTGCCTGTGTGTGTGATTGTTTGTTTGCGTGCGTGCGTGTGTGTGTGTGTGTGTGTGTGTGTGTGTGTGTGTGTGTGGAGGTCTGTAGTAGGGGGCAGGGGTCAGCAGTTTGTTAGCACAGCACTCTGAACAGCAATGTCTTATCTATGAGGATTCATCAGCACATTATTGTCCTGTTCATTGAGATTACAGCTGCAACTAATGATTATTTTTATTGACGATTAATTTTCTAATTATGTTCGTTATTAATCCATTAGTCCATAAAAGCTCCACTCATTCTCTGGTGTCAGTTTTCTGTTTGTCTGTTGAATACACATTTGAAGACGTCACCTTGGACTGTGAGAAACCAAGATGGACAAGATTTTTATAAACCAGATGAGTGATCAGTTAATCAGAATCATCAACAGATGAATAAATGATGAAAATAATGATCAGTTGTAGCTGAACACTGAGCATTAAAGTGCAGGTGGACTCACAGACTCAGTAACACCTTAGAAGGACCAACCCGCCACTTTCCAAATCAATCATCGCCGTCTCGATTCATATTCTCCTGTTCTATGAAAATCAAGTTTAACTTGCCGCAGGTGAAAACCCACCATCAGGGCTGTAAAGTTTGCGAGTCCAAGCTCTCTTAGCAGAACCCCACCAACGTCAACCAAAGTCTGTACACTTTTCTGAACATTTAAAAGTTTTTTTTCTCTTATTGTGATGGTCCGGTGCCATGTCTGTTTTTCTGTTCGAGGACTGATGAACTTTTTCATTTTTAGTTTTATTTTTGCCTTAAAACAGCCAAAATATTTATTTCCAAAAAATTATAATCAGCTTTAAAAAAATCCATCGTGTATAACTGTAGAATGTAAACTCTTCTTAATTTCATTAGGACCCCCCCCCCCCTCGTTTACAGAAATATGACCGAGGACATGACCTTAGTCAAACTTGGCTTTTTGTTAAATTAAGAGTGTTTTTGAAAACTCTTTGTTGAGTTCAAGGACCCTGAGCTCTGAAGACAGTCAGCAAACATGAATGTTGTAAATCAAAGCTTCTGTATTTTAAATTTCTCACATTAAAAATGTTTTGAGCTTCCTCGAACGCACCATCAGTGCTGCTCTTACCTGTGCAGGTGTGGCACCGCTTTGATTTGGAATGTGGTCGGCAGAAAGTGAAAAAACAGCAAACTGGTCCATCAACATGTCCTCGTGTTTGCTGAGAGCAGGCTGTGATCTGATTGGTCGCTGTGTGGATGAACAAACATTCTTTTTTTCAGGGTGGGGTTTGGGGGAGTCCCTTTTTATAATGTTTGGTAACTGTGGTAACGACAATGACGATGCATGTGTGGGACTATATAAAATCAGATGATGGAACTGGGAGTTAGTGGTTTTTTTCTGTGAAGAGCAGGGGCCGATGGGTAATGTAGTTCTGAGTGCACACGGCTGTCCAGCGGAGGGGAGGGGTGAGTGTTACCACGGTAGACGTGGTGTGTGTGCCAAAGGCCCGGAGGATCCCTTCGGATGATGTGTGGGTGATTACTGTCGGGGTCAAAGGTCAGATTATTTATTTGTGTATCAGGTGACTGATGGACTGATGTTTGAGGGGAAAGAAGCTTGTTTATATTCTATAAATCTATTAATTCAAATGTCTATAAAACCTGAAACCAAACTGAACGAGACTCTGTGTCGTTTTTAATCAACCTTTATTATTTTAACTTACTGACGTCCCCCTCGTCACACTGAGAAACAAGCCGCAGGTAAATCTCGGCCACCAAGACCCACGTTAAGTCCAGGTCAAGTGCAAAACTGACAAGTCCCGAGTTAGAACCGCTGTTGAGCTGATGTCCTGGTGTGTTTGGTGTCGTACAATGAAATCGGACAACAGAACTGAGAAAAAGTGCATTTATTTGTTAGTAATTTCTCAGGCAGGCGGCTGATTGGAGGCTGAACACTGACTCCTCCCTCAGTGGTAACTAATGACAACCGGAAGGCTCCACCCCTCCCCCTCTGCCCATCAAACTCTGTACAAACCCCGCCCCACCATCACTTCAAAAAAAAAAAAAAAAAAAAAAAACACCTCAGCCTGTCTCCGCCCGTCTGAAACGTCCGTCAGATAAAAACCAACAAACTCGATAAAAAACAGAAACAAACAGAAGTAACAAAACGCTCCATCAGGCTCCGCCCCTTGCGACAGCAGTTTGACGTCACTGTCTCATTGGTCCGCCGGGATGATTGGCACATGAGGAGGCGTGGCCTGCACAGCCTGTCCTCTCCAATGAGGGGGACGGGGCGGAGCTAGTCTGAGTCTGAGTCACTGGATTCCTCGGAGGAGGTTTGATCTTCATCATCCTCATCATCATCGTCGTCGTTCTGATGAAACCACAACAGGAAGTGGTTAAAAAAGTAAAAGTGGTGGAAATTCCTAACTAGAACATTTCCAGATTTCCTGAAGAACTGAAGTTGCATGGAACGTCCTGCCCGGTTGTTGCTAGGTGGTTGTTAGGGTGCGTTAGATGGTCGCTATAGTGATTCTGGGTTGTTGCGATGATGTGCTATGTTTGCAGTAGTCAAGTTTTGATTAGAGCTGGTAGAAACATCGCCGGCATTCAACTGAAAAAAAAAAAAAAAAACACCTACGAGGGAACTGAGTCTCTGAACTTTTTACCTTAAAACTCCATTAATTTACTCATTATGTCATTAAGGTATTTTAGTGGGAAATTTAAGGGAAATATTCATGGATAAATTAATGGAATGTAATATATTAAGGTGTTTGAATGTATTGTCTGTTGAGTTTAGGGGTTTCTAAGGGGAAACTTTTAAAGTGGCCAAATAACCTGAAACCCCTCCCTCAATGTATCATTAAAAAGGCCTTAATTCTTCAGCTAAGGTTAATATTCAGGGATGGTTTTCATGCTATTCGGTAAATTATTCATAAAAAACCCTTAAACTAAATACAATTCAAGGCTTTTTAATTGGTAAAAAAAAAACCTTTAAAACCGATCAAATAAGCTTAAAATCTATCACTTAATCTACAATCAAGACCATAAGTATTTGGACAGTTAAACATGTTTGGTTCTGCAGGTTTTGGAGCTTCTGTGGGAGATAGAGCACTTTAAACACATAGTTCAAAAGTAATTGGACACCTGGCTACTAAATGTTTCTTGGGCAGCTGTGTGTTATTTCAGTGTCAGTTCATGCACAAAGAGCTCAGACGTGGCTCAGAGTTGACTGAGAGCTGCCATTTAGATGGAGGTGGAGTTGTCTGTCAATATGAGGAGGGAAGAGGTGACCATCCAAGCGAAGAAGATTATGATGAGGCTCAAAAAAGAAAGCAAAAACCTGTCAGAGAGAAATCAAAAGGAGATGGTTTCTTAAAAAAAGCAGGTGTTCACAGGAAAACCAGAACATGTGAAATGAGCACCAGTCTGGTGGATGAGCAGAAAATCATTTGCATGGTGACGAAAATCCCCTTTACGACTGCACAGCGAGTCAAGAAACCTGTCCAGGGTGAAGGCGGACGTGTTTCCTTATCCATGATCAAGAGGAGAGTCCATGACCACAACCTCAGAGGATTCACCACAAAATGCAAATCCCTGGTAAACCTCAAAAACAGAACGGCCTGGCTGCAGTTTAAAACACAAAAAAAAACAAAAAAGGAACCAGCAAAGTTCTGGAACGAAGTTCTATGGACCGATGAAGCAAAAATGAACCTCTGGCTAATTGATGAAAAGAGAAGTAAAGGAAGAGCTCTGGACCCAAAGCCACCACCTCATCTGTCAAACATGGCGGTGGTTCTGCTATGACTCGGGCAGGTACGGCTCCAGTGGAACGGAGTCACTGGCATTTATCGATGATTTCACTGCTGGCAGAAGCAACAGGATGAGTGCAGAGGTTCAGAGGAGCACCGTGTGCTCAGATTCAGTCAAATGCATCAAAACTCACTGGCCGACATTTCATCATTCAAAGCAACCAGTTTTTCAGGGTGAAGAGGTAGATGATCCTCGACTGGCTGAGTCGGTCTCCTGACCGAGCAGCAGTCCGCTTGGTGAAGACCAGACTAGAGGCAGAGAGAGCCCACAACAACAAGAGCTGAAGGGGGCCGCAGTGAGGCTCTGGGAGAGCATCACCGCGGAAGGTACAAAGAGTCCCCTGACGTCTGGGGGTCAAAGACTTCAGCCAGTCCCTGACTGCAAAGGATTTTACACTGAATATTAAATATGATGAATTTGTTTGACTTCATGTGTATCTGCCTAGTGACTTCCGAACCCCTCAACTTTAGGGACAACGTGTTTAAAGGGCTGTATCTCCCACGCAGTTCTGTCTATATTGATATAAACCTGGTGTAAACCTTCATGTGGTTTCCATTGTTTTATTTCAGAGTGATTGAGCTGGAGCTCAGAACCTGAAGAAAAAAACATATGCAACTGTGGGTTTTGCGGTCATTTTTCAACATAAGGGAACACGGGGGATGGCTTTAAGGACATTTGGTACATTTTAGTAAGGGTTTTTTAACCCTGAAAAAGCTCCTTAAAATCAAGTAAGCTATTCATTGATGAACTCCATATTTGTAGTGAGTCCCCGAAGCTGAAAAATTAAGGTAATTTTTAAAAAGGTACAAATGGGCTTTCATGCTATTTGATACATTTCAAAGGTTTTCTACTCCTTAAAAACCCCTTAAACAATGGAGGTCAAAAGGCTGAAGATTGAAGCCCTTGGTATATGTGTTATAATCCATGAATTTATCAATTAATTTGGGGGTTAAGCCCCGAATTCTCAACGTAATTGAAAATCTAAGGTCCTTTTGAAGGGAATAATTAAGGGCTACCTGAAATGTTTTGTACATGATCAAACGGTTTTTACCCTTAAGTTAGCATCCAAACATTTTCAAATTTGTCCACATCATGGCGCCATGATATTTATTTTATTGATCCAATCAACCAATCACAGTGTGTCTCGTTCCAAACGTCCCACAGGGAGGAACGATTAAAAACATTTTCAGTTTTTGTGTGTGTGTGTTTTCACCTCGTCATCGTCATCGTCGCTGTCTGTGGTTCCCGATGTCTCATCATCCTCATCGGAGTCGGACGAGTCGCTTTTCTCCTCCTCCTCGTCCGTGTCAGACATGTCCTGCTGGAGAGCAGAGAGACACACGCTGCTTTACAAGGCCCAGCATTACAGACCGCACTGAGGGTTGAAAACGCCCACTCGGTTCAACCGACCAATCACAGCAGCTTGTTACAGAGGACCAGCACTGACTCGTCAACAAACTCAAAGACATGAAAACTGAAAAAATTCCCTCAATAAATTAAAAGCAGAAAAGCTGAGAAATAAACATTAAATGTAAACATTCATATTCCCTCAGTGTGTGTTTGTTATCGATGTGCTGCGTAGCGTGTGTAGTGTGTTACCTTGGCCCGGTACGCCATGGCTCTCTTGCCCACCCCGACCCCCGGCGTTGCGGCTCTCGAACCTACAGCCTTCCCCTTCGCCGTCACGCGGACTTTGGCTCCGGGACTGCTGCGAGCTTTAGTGGTGCTGCGACGTTTCTGACCGAGGACCAAACAAACAAACAACAAACAAACGTATTGACAAACTGACGTCTCTGAGGGACAACCAGTGACCTGCGGAGCCGGTTATCTGAATGCTGACAGATGATGTTTAACCGTGCTAACATTGCATTAGCTTAAAGGCAGTAAAATAAAGAAGACATTTTCCAAGTTCTTCTCTCTGTACTTATGATGCAGTTCAATGATAAATCTACGTTTTTATGTCAGAATCCCTCTTTTTTTCTTTCAAGCCTTAAAGAATTTTTCAACTGCGCATTCTGCTCTCATGGCAAATACATACATTTAGTATTGTTCCGCATTAGCTTAGCCACGCAGCTGTTATGCCTTATTATTAATGTTGTGTTAGCTTGTGTCGTGTTATCTAATGTTGGATTAGCAGTAGTTTAGCCAAGCTAAATTAATCGTATGGCTGCGTTAGAAAATATTACGTCACAAAAAAAGAAAAGTACAAAAAAAGATTTTTATCGAGGCGTAACGTTAGTTTAGCCTTTTTAATGTATCGTTAATGTCTCAGTTGCATATACTGGTAGTTAAACCCTGCTAACGTTAGCTTAGCTTGTGTCCTGTTTGCTTATGGAGCCTTAAGTTAATAGAACATTAGCAAGGCTAAACTGCCACTAAGTAAGCATAAGCTAAGAAGGCACAAGGTTTTCAATATTAGCTGGCTAGTTAGTTTAATACCACCATATTACTGATATAATGCTAGCTTAGCATCATGTTAAAAACTAGACTTGCTAACCTGCTGAAACCAGTGACCCCCCTTCCTAGAGCGATACTGTACCACACCTGTCCCCCCAGTAAATTGGTCTGAACATTTTAAACTGGCAGAAGACGGAAAAAATGAGAAAAAAAAACTCACCGAGGAGGAAAACTCTTTATAGACGGCTCGATCCTGAGGAGACAGAGACTGGAGAAGAGGAGGACGTGAAGGAAAAAAGAATCAGGACGCTGGAAACTCATCATGACCATCATCATCATCCTTTCATACATTTTGTTTTCTCTTTTTATCCAACATCTGAGTTTTGTCGTGTTAGTGCCTGTAACCAGGTGATAAAAGCCACCAGAGGGCGATGTGACGTGTCAGACGTCATTTTAATTTCATCATCGCTGATTTAACAGGCTGAAAAACAAGTTCACGGAAAGTCGATAACCATAAATTTACTAAGCTGTAGTTCATTATTCTGTGAGTTGGCTAAAGAGTAGCGTGACGCTCAGAGTGCCGCGGTGCCGTTGAGCAGCAGCTCACCTTGACCCAGGCCTCCAGCTCGGCCTTGTACTCCACCTGCTGCTCCTCCACCAGCTTCTTGTACTTGTCTTTCTGACTCTGGCTCAGCTTGTGCCACCTCTTCCCGATCTCCACCATCCGCTCCTTCAGACTGAAGTGGTTCAGTTCGCCATTGGTCAGCAGCTCCTGGGAGAACATCTGATACCCGCTCCTATTGGATGAAACGGCAGGGGGAGGGTCTCTTTAAAAGGTTCCAACAACGAGCAGTGAAATCTGCTCTCGTCTTACAGTCTCAGGAACAATTTTTCCACCATGGAACCTGTCAACATCGGACATTAACTGACATTTCTAATTTTTTTTTTTTTTTTTTTAAATCGACTGATAAACAATCATTAAATAATCCCTTAATTATCTAAGTCACTTCTCAAGAAAACATGCGCAGGATTCGACTTCTCAAATGTGAATATTAACATGTTTTAAGTCTTTAAAGCTACTTTTTTAAGCATTAATGCCAACAACTCTCTGGTTCCTGCTTCTAAAATGTGAATATATGCTGGATTTCTTTGTCTTCTAAGACATCAAACTAAACATCTTAGGCCAAACAATTCACTGATTAATTAAGAAAATACACTGCGGATTAACTGATAATGAAAATAATCACTAGTTGAAGACGTACTCAATACAAGAAGCAGTTTTCTTAAAAATCGAAATTATTCTCAAATTGAAGCTGGTATTCAAGTAACAGCCAGACGGATAAAGGGGGTTGGTAAAAGCATTAAGGGGGGTGTAACTGTCTGTAGTATAATGTTCATTTCCACAGTACAGTAACATCACAGCTGTACAACATCTGTTATGTTATAATCAGACTCAGCCCTTTTGTAGACGTTCCATTAAAAACAGACTCACACTGGAGGTTTCTTTGGTTCTCCATCAAACTTGGGTTTCCTCTGACCCTGTCCTGCCGGTGGAGCCCTCATCTCCAACAGCTCCCTCTGCAGGACGCCAACAGTCAGAACAGCACATAACAAAGACAGAAATAACTGAAATCAATAAACCATCCTGTCAGCGACATAAAATGGGGAGGCGGTGGGGGGGTCAGGAGTCTCTGGGCAGGGTCAGTGTCAGGGGGCGTGGCTCACTGACCACAGGTTGGTACTGAACCTCGTAACGCTTCTGGTCCTCCGCCGCCTTCTTGATCCAAGGAATCTTCTCCTTCTTCTCCATTGACTTCCAGGCCGCCTCCATCCCCGTCTGGGCCTTCCTGCGGTCACTCTGTGGGACCAACACATGGCCAACAGTGGGTTAAAGGCTGAAGATTGGAGGAAATGGGTGGCATTTTTTACAGAATTTTACTGTGCTACGTCAACGCTAGAATGTTCCAGACCGATCCTTGGAGCTAGTTTTCCTCATGTTCCTGACAGCTGAAAGACTTTTACTGTGAAGCAGCTGAAAGACAACGTTTTTGAGAGCAGCCTGGAAGGTGTTGCTCCATCAGGTTTGGCGTAAATTGTTGTGTATTTCCTCATGAAAAAGTCTAAAGTTGAACAACAAATTCTGACATTTGAGATTTTTCTAAACAGGTAATTCAACTGATAATAAAACATGAACAACTGTAGATAAATAGGTTAAAACAAGCTCACTCTGTATTTAGCCAGATAGTCTCCGATCACGCTGTGTTGCCACATCTCCTCAGCTGTTTTTGGCGTCTCTGGAAGCTTCGCCGTCTTCTTCCCATCCCGTCTTTCTTTTGGCGGTCCGGCAGGTACCCATGGCTCTGGCTCCGCCTCCCGACACCGCTCCTGGAATCAAACGAAAAACACCACCCCCCAGGTTAGTTTACAGTCACAGGGATGGGTAGTTTAGGCCGAATCCGAAATATACACCGGAGTAAAAATAACGGGGTCAAGAAAAAGGAAGAGTTTTCGGACCTTGACCGATGGAGACTTGGCTCTGTGCGGGCTGGAGGCCACGCCGGCTCCCAGTCGTGCCCCACCCAGTTTTTCCTCGGTCAGGACTCGGTCTCGTTCCTCCTCCGGAAGACTCTGAACAAACACCGTTCGACTCGATGAATAAGACATCTGTTCATACCGAACACTCTACCTTTGTTTTGTACCTTTTCTACTTTCTGCACTTTATTCGTCAGAGTTTCTGCGTGTGCTAAATCACAAGTCTTCGTGTTCAGTTTGACCTTTAACCTCAACACCAGCACCCTTCATAGAGCCCAACAAACCGACAGCCTATTCAAGTACGAACTTTTCACCCATTTAATCCCATTTTATTTGGTTAATATTTAATGGATTCGTTTTATGTTGCATTTATGTCAGATTCTATGCCGAGTAGAGCCTCAAGTAGTAGCCCCGGCTACTGCTTCTTCAGCCTCTGGCACCTTCCTCACACTCAACTCTTCAGGAGGAGCCATTTTATTCTGATGCAGGTGTTCACGTGAGGTATTTCAATCCAGGTTATTAGTGAAATGAAAGTTCGTCTTTAGATTAACGGGGATCAGCTGATGAATAGAAGTTGACGTACCTCTAGAAACCTCTGCAGGTCGATGTCGTACTGCTTCTTTTTCTGATCACACAAAGATGAGACGGACACATGAAGTGAGAGCAGACTTGGCAGCGACAGGAAGTAAATCCTGGTTTGGCGCTAGCGCCTTCATACCGACCTGCTCGCAGCGTTTCTGAAACATGTCCTTCTCTTTTTGCGTCATCATTTTCCACTGTTTACTGCAGAGAACCATCCGCTCGGTGCTGGGCACATCCTTCATGTTCACCATCAGCTCGGCGCAGTACAGAGAGTACCCGTTACTAGCCAAAAACACACAGCTGTTAGCCACTGCTACGAGCTACTTTGCTAGCTCGTACATGCTAGTCTCCTGGTTTTTAGCTCGTTAGACTGTTGTGCATCGTCTCACTAGTATCCAGTTAGTACGCGGTTTATCAGTACCTCGAATCTTCATCAGTTCTCTAGTATCTTAACCGCCAGCTAGCTAGTGGCCTGAACATCAGCTCCCTGGTATCCTGCCTGTTAGACCACCAGTGTCCTGCTGGTCAGCTCATTATTTTCTCGTTAGCCTGCTCATTGTTTGACCATCAGTCAGAACTCACGGTGGTGGTTTTGTCGGCCGTCCGTCAAACTTGTCTTTCAGCTGCCGCTCTGCTTTGGTGAGGACGGACCGGACGTGATCATCTGAGTTCACATCTGGATGAGCTTCATGATACGCTCTCATACTGTCCTGCACACACACACACACACAAAGAATCAGACAGAAAGCACCACTGAGCGCTTCTTCTCTCTTTCTCATCATGCATTTCTATCACTCTACTTCATGTCATCAACTTTGTGTCTTCTCTCTCCTGTAGTTTGTGCTTTTCCTCCCTGTCCTCATTCTGACTCTGGAGCTGCAGGATCCAGATTCACTACTATTCAACGAGCATTATTAAAGTTATTATTGCTATTGTTAATAATTGGTGCTGTTATCATTAATAACACTATTGTGCTTGAATACAACAGTATCTACAGTTTTTCCTGGTCTCTCTCTCCGAATTGAACTGAAGTGAATCTGGTCTCTAAAGACCTCGGTCCTGAATAAATGTTGACAATTGATTATAAGCTTGTATCCAAACACCTGCTCGAGTCTAAACTGTTCAGGGGACATGCTGAGGGTTTGAAATCTGACCTTCCCCTCAACTGCAGGCTCCTGATCTGGCTCCATTTTGATTTGATCTGATTTTCCTAGTCAGGATAATCCTGCTCCTAGTTGTGATATGGACCTGAACCAAGTGAATCCCACAGAGGCCACAGGATTTTAGGGACCAAATATCAGACTCTGAACGAGAGGATGGATCAGTCTGGTTCAGCTCAGTCCAGTTTGGTTCAGTCCAATCTGATCGGATTCGATGTGGCACAGTTTAGTCTGGGTCAGTGTTCAGTGTTCTGGTATAGTCTGATTGACTTCTGTTTGGTTTGGTTCTTTACGATTTTTGTCTGGTTCAATCGGGTCCAGTCCAGTCTGGTCTGCTACCTCATAGTCCTTCTGGAGCTCCAGGGCCTTGCTGATCCACTTCAGTCTCCTCTTGTCAGACAGTTGGGACCACTGTCTCCTCAGAGCCTCCTTCAACTCCTTCTGACTCACCTGAGAAACGACAGACAGGTTTGTTAGCGTTTTCACTCTCAGACTGTGTGTGTGTGTACACATGTTACAGTGTGTTACAGTGTGTGTGTGTGTGTGTGTGTGTGTGTGTGTGTGTGTACCTCTGGGTGGAGCTTCATGTAGGTCTTCTTCTCGTGGTTGTACCACAGCTGTTGGGGAGTTTTTGGTTTCTCTGGCAAGTCCGACTTCTTCCTCTCCTCAATCAGCTCTGGGTGGTCCTCCCTGCGGTTCAGCTGACGTTAGCCACACTAATGCTAACACCATACGCTACATTTCATCAGCTTATGCTTCACTGTTAACGGTTTAAAGTCAGTCAGCAGTTACTTTAAAGGGTAACACTTAAATAGAGGGGGTTAAAACGTAAAGGGTTAAGTTAGTTTACAATGAGTTAATTAACTGTTAACCATCAGTCATTTATCCGCTAATAAACAGTTTTCCATCAGTAGATCAACTTACTTGAATCGAGCCATGTTCTTCTCAAATTCCTCTTTCTCTCGTTGAAACTCTGTGATGTATTTTTGCTGCAGAAAAATAAAGAAAAACGTTTTATTAGTATTAAACAGCGTTAAAAATTCTCATTCATTTACATTTTTAGGCAATCAGACTATTTTCAAAACGTCCACGTGGACTATCGTGACTGACTTGTATCTAAGTGCGACTGTGTTTCAATGAGACTTTCTATAGAGAACATATTAACAAAATACTCTTATCTGTCAGCCTCATCTGCTTATCAGGTTCATACAGTCTGGACTCAGTTAACCCTCAGCTGACATGTCTCCAGCCCTTCAGCTGCAGAGTGATGCAGACCTTCTTTTTGTCGGGAAGCTCCTTGTACTTCTTGGACAGGATCTTGGTCAGGTCCAGGTTGCTCATCTCCGGGTGGATTTTAGCATATTTGGCTCGTTTCTCCATGAAGAAGCGAAAGTACGGAGTCAGAGGTTTCTTAGGGAAATCTGGGTGAGTCTGAACAGGAGAGAGGTCGAGGTGATCACTCTGTCCACATGGTGGTCAAATATACCATCTAAAGATTTCTACTGTGTGTACTGTTTCTTATTCTGTTCTGTTTGTGTTTAAGATTTAATTTTACTAAATGAAACCTTGTCTCCTTAGCAGATCCAGGATCAGCAGAGTCTGGTTTAGTAAAGTCTAACTGCGTTAATCTCACCTTCAGTTTCTTGCCTTTGTACGGGTTCTTCACGAACTCGATGGCGTCCACGATGAGCTCTGTCATTGTTCTGTACTTACGAACCTGAAAACACAAAAACAGGACAGCCTCTGTGGTGATGTAATATATCTGAACGGCCATGACATCGCCCTCCTGGCACATCGCGTGCCCCCACATTAAACACCCCTCTACCTCCCAGAAACAATTTCAAGTAAGGGATAAAATGAGACCGATTAACAATTAGCGTGTCCACTGCGGCATGAGAAAAGCCACTGGGAGTAAAAAGGAAAGTTTTCACAGCCACAAGAAGTAGGCGTAGTGGGGTGCATTATTATTGTTGTTGTTATCATTATTATTATTATCATTATTATTATTATATTACTGTGGCGTTACACTCACTCTGCTGGTCCCTGTTACCCTCAACAGGCCTGTCCTTTTTTTATATTACTGCGAGCAGCAAAAGTTTTCCAGGTGGTTTCCTACGTACTGTACAGTGTCCTATAGTAGTCTGTCTGTCGATCTGTTGTGTCAGAATGTTTGGATCTGATTCAGACAGCCTCTCCATTGTGGACGACATTAAATTCAAATCCAGCTTTCAGCCAAAAGCAGCTGAAAGCTGTAACACACAGTAACACACTGAAAACTCACACATGAGAGTAACACACTTTTTAAATGTTTTGCCTTCATCAGTGAGGACTTTTGATTTCTTCCTAACGGTGCATTTTTTTGTGTTCTCTGGCTGGACTGTATCTGAACGTGTTAAATAATCCAAAAAAAACACAAAGTGAGTTCATGATGTTGTTTTCAGATAGTTTGTTAGCTTTTAATCTGCCAGGGCCCTTTGTATAGCTTGATAACTACATGTCAAAGGCTCAAAGTTTCTTCATGGGGTTCCTCAGGGACCTGTTCTTGGTCCTTTCCTTTTTTCTAATTTATGTCATTTATGTAAAATTTTTTGTTAAACTTTTCACTGCTTTTATTTGCCAAAGACACAAATCTTTTAGCTTCACATGAAGAGTTTAGGTTCATGAATACAGTGTTAATTTAGAATAGGTGCAAAATGTTTTTAATATCACTTTAACAAATGTAGCCTCTTTATGAAAAAGACAAAATTTGTAAGATCTCCCAATAAAATACAGAAATCCCTAAACTCAGAGTGGCCATTTTAAATGGCCTGGAAGTTACCCAGGAGTCTTCTACAACGTGTTTTCAGAGTCCTTTTAAATTAAAATCTTTTTGTATAAATTTTACTTAATGGGATCTTTAGGGTTTCTTATGTCGTATTCAGATGTTTAACAGGTTAAACACATTTTGAGAAAAATTAATGGAAACGTTAACAACTAGGATATATTAAGGGCTTTTAATGAGCAACAACCAAATCAAATTTACCGAATAATGTCACAGGTACCACTCTGTTTGTATCTTATAGGGCCTCAACTTTTCAATTAAGATATGAATTCAGGGTTTCACCCCAAAGTTGGTGTTAATTATAGTATATTAAGGGGTTTAAAGGGGTAAAAAAACTCCTTAAAATTGACCAAATTAATCAAAAAAGCCATATCTGACTTTTCACCTTAAAACTTAATTTCTTAAGAATAAAATAAAAGGGATGGCTTCCATGTTATTTGGTACAAAATAGTGAAAAACCCTTTAACATCCGATCATCATTGGTACCTCGGTTGAGACTTTCTGCCATTTCTGGCGGCACATGTCTCCGGTGAAGCTGCCGAAGCAAACTTTCTCCCAGTCGAAGTGAGACTCTGTGGTTTTATATTTCATGGCGTCTCCGTCCGGCAGCAGGCTGCGAATCCTCTCCAACAGAGTCAGACAGTCCTCCTTACTCCAGTTATCTGTGGACACAAAGAAACAAACTCATACACCTGTCACTGTCGGCCCCAACAAGTGACACCACTGGGTTTTCTTCAGTCCGAGATTTTCGGAAGTCCTGCTGTAGGTCTGAAGATGCGAATAAGACGAGAGGTGAATCTGTTGGTGAGTGCATCAGTGTTTAAGAATAAGTCTGGTGTTATTCTGTCTTTTTCTTAAAATATTCAAATCTCATGTTTAGAATCAAACCAGCAGTCTGTTGGTCCGTCTCTCGACACCTTCCCTCCTCTGTCTTTGGTTCTCAGCTTCAAGCCCATCGGTTCCTACTGAAGACGTAAATATTTAAAAACACCTCACAAATGTATAGTTTCATTTAAAAATTCTCAGTCATTTTCCTAAAACAGCTGCTCACTGTAGTTTTTAATCAAACAAACAGGAGGAAACTGTGACTCTGTTGGGGACTATTTTCAGCGGCGGATTGATCCACGCTCGGTGCTCTAGTGAGCGTTTGTGGCAGAAGGATGGCGTGTGTGGGACTGAGTCTAAACAAACGACAGTGTGCGTGTTCGTGGTGATGAAGGAACACGTCACCCAGTGCGACAGTTTCTGGAAACGGTGGAGCTCTGTGGCTCCGAGGAACCAGAGACATCGCAGCTCCTGTTAGTGGGAGACGTTCAGATCTGGTTTGAGTCTGAACATGATGATGAGACGAGAAATACAGAAAATCTCCAGAGTAATTCTTTGATGGGGTCGCAGCAGGTGGTTTGTTACCTGGTTCACTTTTGATCCTGGCACTCTGAGCCGCGGAGACGCTGCTGCTGCCGTTCATCATGCAGCACCTGAGGGAGTTGACTCCCCTCCCTCCTCTGAACACACACACACACAATTAATACAACTTTACCTGTATACAACGAACGTGTGTGTGAACTGACTATTTTATATTATACAAAGTTATAAACTACTGGGTCAGAAGAATTTATTGGAAAAATTTCAGGGATTTTTAATCTGTACCTCACCTACGGTGAAAGTTATCCCCACAGAAAACCCTTATTAAAATCCCCTTCATCCGTCCCAGTCCACGAGTGTTTGCATTGATTTGTCCTGGTAAAGCTGTTAAATATCTGAGTAGTGAATAAGAGTCAATTAAAACCTGATTAATTAGCAGCTGAGAATATTTCAGAGCCCTGACGTGAACCAGAATCCCTTCACCTCAATAAAACCTTCAACTCATCATTCATGGATTTGTCAAACATTTCACATTCATGTGGAAACTAAGGGGAAAGTCACGACGCCCTTAAAATCTACTCCATCTTCTGATTAAGGCCTTTTCACATTAAGGGCTTTTTAAGGGCTTCGGTTTCTCAAACTAAAGGACAAATGAAGGATCTCTGGCCGATCCAGGTTCAGGTGCTGGTGTGTTTTCACGGGGGGATTAAGAGTTAATTCAGGCCGTCAGTTTTGGCTGAGATATTCGGATGATAAGTCACAGATTCTAGATTTAGTTTAATTCACACACAGTCCCGTTTCTGACCCGCCAGCTCCTGTCCGCCCTCAGCGCTTTGATCCCCGCCTGTCTTGACCCCGACTGGCCGGCCGAGGTAACATTTCCCCGGCTGTGCTGTGTCACTGCTGCCCGCTGACAAGGTCAAATTGGAGGGCAAAGATTACGCAAAGATTCCGTTTCTGTACTTTAAGTGGAACATGCAGGGTATTTTAGCTTCAGACTTTAAATTAGATCCCAGTTAACTGCTAAAAAGTGGAAACATCTATGAGGCGGACCGTTGTTACCGATCTCGGAGCGTATACAGGTCAGAATGTTTCACCAAACTCCATTGAAAAATCTTCCATTTTAATGCAAATGTAATTATATGTAAACATAAAGCTTGTTCGAGACATTTACCCCGGTCTTTAAGAGCAACTCTTCGTTCAGCATAAATCCAGCACATTGTGTAGCTCTTATTTTAGAAAAAATAAAGAGCTGGCGAGAGTTTCCAAAAGATGCTTCTCCCAGAATAAAACACGGAGGGCGGTAGAGAGCAAACTGGATTGAGTCTTTACAAGTTTGTAAAAATTAAGTGTGGCTTGGTGGACACTTTACGAGCCCAAACCATCAAAATCTGTCCCCCGTTCTCGTGAATATCGATGTATGCGCAAATAACTGCCGCTGTGTGCGCTGATACGGGCATTTTTTAAAGCAGGAGTTTGAAACTGTGTGCGTACCGCGGGAATGTGTTCGGGGTCGAAATTAAGTGAAACCAGCGGGCCGTCAGGCTCCAGCTGCCCCGGTAATGGCGTCCGTCCTCCGGCAGGAGTCACCACGTAGCTTCCGCTGGCACGCAAAGAGCTACTCGAGACAAGCTAACGTTATCCTTTTTTGGTTAAATGTGGAAATTGCGAGATAAACTTAGAAAATACAAACACGAATTATATTTAAATGTTTTTAAAACACCAGCCAAAAGCTCAATTTGGCACGTGTAGCTTATAATCGCATTATTTAGCAAAACTGCTTAAATGACAAAATTAGTCGACATCTGTGTCTTTGGTTTTAGAAAGAATGAGGTTATAATGGCGAAATGATGGTCTGGTGCAACTCATAGAACTGCCGGAACTCTAATATTTGATGATTTCGGTGCTGAGCGGGTTGGATGACTTACTGCTGCCCCAGAAGCCTTCACTGCGAAGCCGCCATGAATGTTCTGGAGACTCGGGGACAAACGACCAGAAAACCCCAGAAATCTGTTTAAAATCACAACTTACTACTTACCTTCTGGTTCACACAGAAACCCGGGTTATAACTGCACACCACTGTGGTCGTTTGGATTATTTCGGGAGTTTCAAAGTGTGTTTTTTTCAGCCGTAAACCCCGGGGAGTCAGGTCGAAACGAATCCGACAAAAGGAGCGTCTAGTCCGGTATGAAACTCCGCCCAGCGCCGCAGGGGGAGGAACTCCGGGGGAAAACATGAGGACAAAGGCGGAGGATGAAACCAGAGACAGCGGCTAAGACACCAGCCAAAGCCGCTTAAAAAATAGTTAATGTGTAGAAATAACACTTTATTGAACGTGTCGTACACAATCATTCAGTCGATATTCACAAAACTTAAACCGCGACAGCGTCCTTTTCTGTAAATCTACCATCCTGACTTTAACCTGGTCCGGGTCCAGATGCTGAACCGCCGGGCAGACAAGAGGACTGGGGCCCAGGGACCCGACGGCCAGCCGTCGACAGAGATGCGGCCGGGGGCACGGGGAGGAGAGCGGCTGCCCGGCTGCTCCAGACTCCGAGAGGAAGAACCAAAGTGTGCAGAAAGTTATCAGCTCCGCCGGCTGCTCCGGTCTCCCTCCCCGGCCTGTCGGGTGCTAATCAGCGGCTCGGAGAAGGCAGAGTAACATGCATCCTGCAGGACAGCAGCCGGCATCCACATGGCATCCTGCCCGCTGAGAGCACACCGTCTGCCGGGTCTGATCTCCCCGAGTCACCGGTCCCCTCCCATAGAGAGCAGTGAAGTTGGAGGTAAGCCCTGATCAATCAATACAACAAACCGATCGATACACCTGCCCTCAGGGGAACATCTCCACAGGTGTGTGGAGGGCGGAGAGGGGCTGGGGGGCTCAGCTCCACCGGTTTTATTTCTTGTGCAGTTTTATAAATAAAATGCATTTTCTACAAAATCTACAGGGACTTTATTTTTTGTGACTTTATGAACTTAGTCCCAAAACGAATAAATCAGAAACCACGTCAGGACCCCGGGGCCCTCAGTGCGTGCGTGTGTTTGACTGTCCGCCTGTTTACCGCCACCTGCTGCTCCGGATGTTGAACTATTAAAGGGAGAGTCTGTCATTTTAGCTATGAAATGATTGTTAATGAACTCAGCGTTGATAGGTGAAGAAAAATCACAGAGTTCCTTCGTTTGTCCTTTACTTTGAAAAACCGAAGCCCTTAAAAAGCCCTTAATGTGAAAAGGCCTTAATCAGACGATGTAGTAGATTTTAAGGGCGTCGTGACTTTCCCTTAGTTTCCACATGAATGTGAAATGTTTGACAAATCCATGAATGATGAGTTGAAGGTTTTATTGAGGTGAAGGGATTCTGGTTCACGTCAGGGCTCTGAAATATTCTCAGCTGCTAATTAATCAGGTTTTAATTGACTCTTATTCACCACTCAGATATTGAACAGCTTTACCAGGACAAATGAACGGAAACACTCGTGGACTGGGACGGATGAAGAGATTCATCAAAAATAGTTTAATATGTTACAAACCAGTAATTAATGGTCAATCATTAATCATCCCTTTAAAATTCCATTACAAATACCTTAGTAACCTCATTAAAAAGGATCGATGAATGGATTCAGTTTCATGTTGTAATGTTATTTCAATTTTAAGTCCTTTTTAAATAATCTTTTTTCTTACCTTAAGTTTTTTTTAATTTGAATCAGTTGTTTACTTTTCACATCACACAGCTGTGGACTTCCGCCGTTGCTGGTCGTCCTGTGTTCAGAGGTTTCACAGGTGAGTCTCACCTGAACGAACCGACAACACGCAGCGAGAGACCGTCACCTTAACCAACTCTGAACAAAACCACGTCTCTGCTGCTTGAGTCAAATGTGTGTTTAACACTGGGAACAAGGCAGATAAGCTCCAGCGGTGCAGTGTGAACGAGGCGATGGAGTGAAAACCTAATTCAGAAACCTCAGTGGTGAGGCACAAAAAACCCCAGGCCCCTTCCTCTTTCAAGACATTTATCGTCACGTCTGTGAAAAACCGAACCAAGATGTCGTGGTTTTGAGGATCATCACTAATCAAGTCTTTATAAGTATTTTAGAAAATATAAACAATTTGAAATCTGAGCAGATTTTAGCCTTTTTGAATTAACATATTTAATTAATGTGTGATGTTTCACTATGAGGCTTTACAACATTATGCAGCGTCATAAAACCATCTAACTGGTACTACACTGAGAGGGGATCCCTGTAGTACCGGTTCACGTTTAATTTTGAGAATTAAAGTACATTTGTTTCTAACAAGTGGTAACCCGATCTGCTGCGACATATAGGAAGCAGAATAAAACATCAGAATCCATACATTTACAAATAAGGCGACCTAGAAGCTGCTCTCGCTCTCAGGCTGACGGACTGGACTTAATGCAGGAGACGCATTAAATAATAACTCAGTATTTTCTGATAGTGCTGGATGTTTCCTTACATAAACAATGTCGGTGAACACGTTGCTGAAACTGAGCTCTAATATTGTTTTTGATGCAAGAAATAGTTTGTCAAATTATTCAGAAAACAGTCATAGTTTATTTATAATCCTAATAATGTAAATCTCAAAATGCAGATACAAACAAACTTTTAATTTCTAGTCTTCTTTTGGGGTGGGGGGCTCCACATGTTGGGTCCTAAACGGACTGATGGATCCCTTAATACAAAATCAACAAGTAGGTCTCATTAATCACCTTGGAAATAGAGGAAAAAAATCTTTGCACAAGGCTCATTCACTGGAAGTTTTGCAGATCTTTCAACCATATCTCATGGCCTTCATCAGCAGCTGCAGTCTGGTCAGTTGTCATAAATCTAAATCTTAGTTAATAATATTTTCCAGTGCTGTTGAATGTATAGGAACTGGAAAACATGCTGATGTTTTCAAATAGGACCATTTGACAAAACCACTGATGAATTTCTGATGTGTAGCTTCTTGTGATCTGTCATTTTTATGGTTTGAAAATGACTGATTTGGCTGTTAAATATATCCACTGAGTTGCAACTGTCCACGCACAGGTTTTTAATTGCATCTGCAGAATTTTGATGAAAACAAATAATCAGTGATTACATAGAAATAGATTAGACACAATGTGATTAGTCTGTATACAATATCCGCTTTTCTTTTCACTTTTTGTTTTCCGAACTCTGAAAAATGACAGACAGAAAACAACACAAACTGTGAGTTCATCCGCAGATGTTTATTGTTGATGGTGGTGATGGTAGTTTCCTCCTGGTTGTGGCCTGCGCTGATCCGGCTCAGTCCCGGTTCAGTCCCAGCTAAGGCCCTGGTCAGACTCGGCTCAGTCGCGTTAGCAAAGCACGAAGCAGAAACAGACGTCAGGGTCAAACTGACGCCTTTCCTATCAGGTCATATTTCACAATAAAACATAAAAAACAAAAACAATGACCTGCAATGTATAGAAAATTATATTTCAGCTTTAACAACAGTTTTAATAACTGTCAAAAGTTTTATTCTGTCTTTCCTTCGGACACAAACTCTAAATAAATACACATTAAACTTCAGATTGCACTTTTAACCACCTGGATCCATCCTGACGAGGCCAAAGCCCAGAATCAATATATTCAATACAATACCACATAAACACACTGCAATTACCAAAGAAAAAACAATGGAGACATCACAGAATTACAAGAGCTGTAACTCAAAACTGCGAGGAAATTGGTTAATCTAACTCCTGATGAATAGATTATCGGACAACTTTGCGATCATTAAGAGAAAACAGTTTAATCATTACAAAATTTGAATCTCAGAACAACAGCATCTATCTCATTATTATAAGATTTGTATCTTGTATCTCAGCAATGTCTTAATTATAAGATACCTCATGCTGTTCAGCCAATTATAATTACATGATAACTACCTCACGATTACAGGAAAGCTATGTTATAAAAATGAAAAAATCGGATAATTACCAAATGATTTTATAATAAGGAGAAAGAACAAACATAATTACAATATCCTACTTAGATGTAGAGACTAAGTCTTTTTCTTTGGTGAATACAGTGTGTTTCCAGTTCAATACAACACACGTCGAACTTAGAGAACAATCAAACATTTTGTGAAATCCTTTTGTTTGCCACATTAAAAGATAAACAGTTTTTATTGATGGTAGAGTTACAGGCTAGGCTAACGCTTTCCCCCTACTTCCAGTCTTTGTGCTAAGCTAGGCTAAACGCAGACACAGAGATGAAACTGACTGGAAAAGACAAACAACAGGATTTAGTTAAATGTCAGACTATTCCTTTAAAATACAATTGTTAAAAAAAATACAATTGTTACAATGCAATTGTTAACATCTCACCACTGCTCTCAGGTCATTTTAATGTTTTCAATAATAATTAATTCACTTTCAGAAACTGAATGTTGAAGCACATACAACTTTTCAGTAAGGACAGATTAGTGTCAACTACGTTAGCTTGGTTGCATTTAAGCTAACAAGCACACAGACCTTACCTGTAGATAATTTCTTAAGCTAACGTGTTGGTTAGCAAACATGCTAGCCACAATGAGTCAGCAAGAAATATTTCTATTTAGAAACTAAATGAACAGAGTGAGTCAGTAGTGGTTTAACAAACCCCAACCAACTTTCCCTCCAACTGCGCACCTGACATCTACAGTAAACAGAGACAGGACTAAATGAATAGGTGAAAAAAACCTTAAATGCTTCTGGAAGGTGTTTTGTTTGAAAAACTCGATCAGGGTTGGTCACATCATTAAAATTTCTTAGCAAAACTATTTATTTAAAATGAATCGCTGTAATCTCAGAGATGAAGTAAATCCACATGAAGCTTTCGCAGAGTTCAGCTTTGACGTGGATTCTTTCTGCTAACTAGCTAGCTTGCTAACTGCCGGTCCATAAACTAGCTAGTGACAGTACTGACCACAACCTAAGCGGTTAGCTCTCCAGCTACAGTAGCCAACGTAATCACAAGTACAAATCTACGGAGCCCCCAAAGTTGCAAGTTGTTTTTTTTTTCTTTTGTTTTTTTTTCCACTTGTGCGAACATGATAAGTTGGTGTAACTGAGCACTCAGGCTCCTGTAATCAAAAAGGTTATGCTAAGTAGCTAACTTACACCTGAAACTCCTGTTTCTTGTTTGAGCGTCAAGCTAACCTTAGCAAACTACAGCTCTGAAAACTTTCTTCATTTGACTGGATAGGTTGTAATGCTTCTTCTTCTTCTTGATTATTTTGTTGTATAAAACGCTGAATAAATGAGACCGCTGCCTGGTTAATGTTATTACAATCTCTGTAGCCATGCATGCTGGGCAGTACGTATCTATCTAGTATCTAGTATCTCTTGGCTAAAAGTTTCCCCCTGCTTCTGGTTTTTGTGCTGAGCTAAGCTAAACGCAGAGCTGAATTGATGTGAATCATCTGACTCTGGAGAAGACAGAGACGTTTTATTAAATGTTGAACTGTTCCTTCATCTCTTTAAACTGGATCACATTAATACTGAGGGAGTTAAATGAGACAGAATCCTCCTGTTGGTGACCAATGAATATATAATTTTTCCATAAATGTTATGTTCAGATGGAGACGTCCCCAGTCATCACAGTAAATATCCACTGACCAACAATACAAACAGCTTCCAGCTTTAATGTCCTCACAAATCCTTTCATGTGGCACAAAACCCATTCTCCCTGATTTTATTATAAAACCACCAAATCACAGCCTGTCCCCCAACTCAACTCAGGTTAATTAATGGATAAATCAATGAATTATAATATGTGAAAGGGTTTTTAATGGATTAAACCGAAGGTTTAAGAAGTTTGTATACCTCAAAGAACCTTTAAAATTCGATGCAAGCCATCAGTCAGAGCTTTAGCACATTCAGAACACTTGAATCATAGGTTCGAATTTATCTGAGGAGTTCTACAAACTTCCCACAGTTATACGATGAATTTTTCATTGTTTGTAACAGCAATTTTTGAGGTTAATTTATTTGAAAACCTTAAGGGAAATCTTTAAAACTACAGTTTGACTTCAGAAAGTTGTTTTGTTTTCTTATTGTTCTGACAGGAGTTGCTCTCTCTGGTGTACCAGGGATCAATCCTACGTCCTCTACATATGATTTGTGATGATGAAGCTGTCTGATGGATATTCATTACAGCAATAATCTCTGGGACTTCAACAGTCAACTTCTCCTCTGAAGTTGTTGGAAATAATTTTCTAAACTCAACAATCCTCTCGTGGCTTTAACTGAAACTACTCTGGGAGGAAGTCGAGAGTATTTTCGCTTTTTTAACGAAAAGTCAAACTTGAAGAAAATGAGACTGAAGGACGTAAAGACTCAAACAGAGTGTTATTCTGCTCAGATGAAACCAGATTAATCAGGACCTGTACAGAAACATACAGAGGTGACAGGTGTGTACAGACAGACTTGAGGACATACAGAGGTTTATGTTTTATACAGATACATACAGTAAATACAGTGTGTGTGTACAGTCGGCTTTGGAGAGATTTGAGTCTGAGGCATCTGAAGAGAAGGAAAAGTCACACTGTCACTCTTAAAATACACCTGAAACATGAAACTAATCTTACACATGCACTACGATCAAATCGGCTAGAAACTGCTGCTTCAGTACCCATCAAATATGCATGAAACCTCTCATGCGTCCATTTCTAGAAATATTCAGCACTCTGCATCGTCAGAGTCCAGAGACAAGCTGCTTCCAGGCCTTCGTCATGTTCTCTTACATATGCAACCTGTTTGTTTGTAAATTACTGATGAGGAAAGATGTAGCTACATCCGAGTCCTGCACTGATCCAGGTAGACGAGTAAAAGAGTGTTCACGCGCAGTGAAAAACGGCCAAGAGAGGAGGCCAAACTGGACCCGTGCAGGACTACAATGTAGATCCAGAATATGCTGATAAAGCTGGAGGTACTCGGTTTTATCCAGCAGGAGGAGAAGGAAACGTTTACAGTCTCCTGCGCATTAGCTGAGTGCTGACGTGTCTGTTTTTGTGCTTCATTGTCAGAAGTAATGACCAGTCAGTCAGAACTGAAATTTGAGATGAACCATCTCTTGGCTCTTCAGATTGATTTTATTTTCTTGTGCTTCTGTTTCTGGCTGGTGGTGTGATGAGCTGCTTGGCCAACAGAGGGCAGTGGTAGCTGCTCTCCAGAGGATGAACCCTTC
Source organism: Xiphias gladius (assembly GCF_016859285.1). Lineage (NCBI taxonomy): Eukaryota > Metazoa > Chordata > Actinopteri > Istiophoriformes > Xiphiidae > Xiphias > Xiphias gladius. The sequence goes on along the minus strand of NC_053414.1, from coordinate 1,342,346 downwards.
AGATTTTACTGACCACTGACCTGTGTGTGTTTTCCTTCTCTGTAGACCCCTTCCTACAGCCCACCTGGGGTCAGCATGCTGAGTTACTATGGTAGCACTGGCCCTGTTCACACCTGGCAGTGCCATGCGTCTCCACACGCGTCTCCAGTGACCACCTGCCATCGGATCTCGCCTCCCGCTCTATGCGCAAATAAACACGTAGCTCGTTTCTGTTTGCAGAGACCCTAAATGTTGTTTTTAACCAGCGGGAGGCAGCGGTGCACATCCTGTGCCTAGTCTGCCAGAAGTTAAAAGAAGAAGAAGAAGAGGAGCTCAAAACGATACAGACTGTCTATTCCTGACAAGCCAAATAGCCCACGATGTTTGATGATGTCTGTGTGCTTTTCACAATGTTCAGACGTCGTGGACAAAGCCAGTTTACGCGTTTTCGACGACTTGCATTTGTTTGTGACTGACTACGTTCCTCTGCTTACACAGAGGACGTCAGGGGAGTCGGCGGTCCTTCAATGCGGCCCCGGACGCATTAGCGTTCACACTGGTAAAAGAATGTGGTCCGAGCGATCGGATTTCAACGCATCCTCCTCGGCTGCATTCACACCTGTACTCAGAGCTGTCCGCCTGTGATCGGATCAGCCGGGACGCGTGTTAATGCCAGGTCTGAACAGGGCCTCTGTTAGGCAGAATAATAAAGTCTATTTACAGCAAGGAGTTCGTTAACTGAGGCTGGCCTCATTAGTTTATTCCCGGTGGTCGGCAGCAGGTTACTCACTGACCGACTGACTCCACCCACTGTCACCTGTGTGACCGCGGCATGTGGGCGGGGCTTGTGCCGGTGGGCGGTGGCCTGACACTCGTCTACGGGCTGTCAGTCAGAGAGGATGTGAACAAAGGACATGGGGAAGACGCCTTTCCTCTCCGGCTGTCCTTCAATGTGCCCGATCTGAAAATATTACAGATATTATATCAGATTCTATCCCACAGATATTAGAAAATTGATGTGTGTAATTTTAATCATTTTATTAATGATAATAATTCCTTCATTAGCACCTTTCACCCACAAAATGCAGCTCAAAGCATTAACAACAGTTAAATTCAAAAAAAAATTTTACAAGAGGAAGAAAAGGAAAAAAATAAATGAAATCTAAAAATAACCATAACAGTTACTATAATCACTTCCACCATCATCATCCAAATGATTTTAAGAAAGAACAAAATCACTCACTTTTGTAGTTTCACAATGATTTTTTATAGTAAAACCTCTCTGAACATTGTTCTGACTGTCCAGCTACCGGAATCCAGAGGAGAAAGGATGTGAGTTGATAAAAATGTTGATTCACTCATCTGAGTCTCCTTTAGCTAAAACCATGTGCTCAGAGCTATGAGTTTAACGAGCAGCAGTGAGTCCCAGCTTTCGCCTATCAGGCTACATACAGACTGCTCTACCTTGCTGGTAGGGGTTATTGGGGCTAGAGAAATCTTAAAGGAATACCTGCAGACACTACTCAGGGCTGAAAAAGGCACCCCGAACTTTGTTGACCAAAGCACAGAGCTCTTTGTAGTAAAGAAACAAATACAACATTATCTAGCAGAAAGTATCAGGTATCTATGAAACTACAAATGATTTGAAGTGGGTTAGTGCATTAACAAAATGGAGTTTAACACAGCACATGTCCTGTCTACAGAGTATACACTCACCACAAACTACAGCCTCCAAAATGATCACACAGGTGAATCAACACCTCTGAAACAATTTCAACACAAACTGAACATTAGAAGGAGGATTTTCACAGGACTGTTGATGAGACTGACTTAGTTTTATCTCAGTGGTCCTAAGAAACGGACAAGTCAGAGTATATACAGTATATATAGACTGTATGTACTTTTTGCCTTCACTTTGCCTGTGGGTCCTTTGCATTACCAGTGAAGCTGAGTACATCCGGCAGTAGCAGTGACAGTGATGAAGCTGATGATGAAGCAGAGTGGTACCTACCCACCACTCCTGGTCCTCCTCTCCAGTGACGATGATGGTTTCTCCCTCAGCGAAGGTCAGTTCATCGTCGTTGTCTGCCTGACAGTCGTAGATGGTTTTCACCCGCCGGATTTTACACTTTAACTGGAACAAGGGACAAAACAAAGAAATAAATTCTCCATTTTTATTCTGTCTGTAAACTGGGATCCTGTGAAAACGTTATTATCTGACAATAAAGTACCACAGAGTTGATTTTCCTCGGCAGAGGGACGGGCATCTCCATGGCTCCGGACGGTGACTCATTATTGTCTTCACCTGGGGATCCAGGTGACCCCTCCCCATGCTGGACAGAAGACTGGATCTCTGCTGCATCTGCCACCATCTTGGATCCCTGTGTCCCTTTAGCAACAGGGGCAGGGCCAAGCCTGTTGCTGAGGGTTGGTTTGGGGGGGAGGTCTGTGATCTGGGGTTTGGGGGGTAGGTCTTTGAGGACGGGTTTCGGGGGGAGGTCGGACAGGTTGGGCTTCTCAGTCAATGGGGTTCTCTGGGCGGACTCCACTGGGGTGGGGGGGGGTTTAGGGGAGGCATCGATGAAGGGAGGGGACTTCTGGGGGTCAGGCTGGGAGGAGGGGGAGGAAGAGGAAGAGGAGGAGGAGAAAGGTTTGTGGAGGAGGTCTGGAGTCTGGCTGGGTTTGTCCAGAGATGGAAGGTGGACGGTGTCAATCTTTCTCAGAGCCACTGAGACAAAAAAAGACAAAAATCATCAGTGTGGAGGATGGTGGTGAGGATCTGTGCATTTTTTATTCTTATGCCAACAGGATGTCACAAGTTCAATTTCATAGACTCACACCACTGTTTCCACTGCAGGAACTTACCAACCTGGAACCTGGAGCTTCCCAGAGCCTGAAGTTTTAAGAACCTGCAAGGCTTTGGTACACTTTGTTTCTGCCTTGTTTCCACTGCAAACCTCTACAAACCTGGACATTTTGGGTTTATGTCATTAAAATGGCAACAACCTGTTGAACTACCCTGAGAAATCTACTCTGATGTCCCTGGAACCCCCTCAAAGACTACTGGTCCCTACATCCCCCATAGAGACAGCTGGATAACCCTTTCAGGCCTGAAACCCTCTTCAAAAGCCTCTGGAAGTTTCTATGACTTCATGTCACAAAACTGTACTAATTTCTTATAAAGTTAGCAGAGGAAGTCACAATACAACAGGAACCTCTGTAATAAACAGCTGAAAATAGTCGTCTCACCTTTCTGAGGTAGTTTGGGCAGAACTCTAGGTCCCAGTGTGGATTTGGTGTTACTGGAGGTCGTACTGGAGAAGGTCAGGAGAGGTCAAAGGTCATTTTTACCACCAACAGGTTCTTTTAACTATCTTTTTTTTTTAACTACCCGATTTGCTCAGTGTTTCTGAACAGCAGTGTCTTTATTGAGTAAAAGTACCTCTGCTGCTGCTGGATTCCCTCAAACTTGTTGGCAGGTGACATCCTATGTCCAGGTGGGGGGATCATCTCGCTTCCTGTGTGAAAACAATTGGCCTTTCTCAGTCTGCGTTCTTGTGTGTACTTGTGTTCTTGCGGACTTGAGAAATCAGTACAGTCACAATCGTTCATTATTCTAATTCAGAGTCCAGCCGAGTCCAGATCAAATATCCGATGTGTTCTAGCCCCGTCTGTGTTAATAGGACATTAATAAGTTTTGATATTTTTTCAGGCGAGAAAGTTACCGTTAAGATTTTCTAATACATACATGTTTTGTTGGGCAGTTTAAAGAAAGTGCTGCCTCTGTGGACTCTGAGAGGTTCTTACAAAATGAACAGAGGCAGAACTGTCCATATTAAATTTCGTTTGATTTTTTAATATACATTACAGATACATCAAGTGTATCTTTTAAAACACTCACTGTCAATTCCATTTTTTCCAAGAGAGAGTCTGTCTGTGGAGCTTCGAGTTAAGATTATAATGTCAAAGGTCAGTCAGGTACAGGTGTGTTGAAGTGTAATCACCAGTGCCGAGCTGAACTGCTGATATCAGCAAGAACGCTGTTGTTCTAATTGCATACAGTCCTACCATCCTCGGGAGTCTGGATTCCTGAGATGAACTTGCCAAAACTGAACTTACGGGAGTCTGAACTTGGTGTACCATGTATTGAGAAAGGCCTAAAAAGTTGTCCCCCAGGGGTCAAAGGTCAAATGTTAGATGGGTTGTGGATTGTGTGGTTTTATCAAGTCACTGCAGTCTTACCTTTACCTGCCGGTCCCTGCAGGACGGGGCTGGGGGGGTCAGACAGGGTGCGCTTGTGCCCAGGTGGAGGGGGAGGCGGTCTCTTCTTCAAGGTGGAGCTTCCTCCTCCTGAAGCCCCGCACCCTCCTCCTCCACTGGTCTGGGAGGTTAGGGGGAGGGAGGTGGGTGGGCCGGCAGCAGGGCCTGATGGAAGAACCAAGATGATTTGATGCATCTAACACATATAGTTCATCACAGTAATTACAATTTGTCCTTGATTAAAAGTGAGAACAAACTACTAATTAAAGGTTCACTGTGGAATCATGGAATGTTTTCAAAGACCCTAAGACCTCTGCAGCAAATGCTTTAGCCACATTTTCATGCTTTAGTCCATAGCATATGCTCAAGGAATCCTAGCACACCCACAAAAACTAGAACCCACAGAAACTCTTATAAACTTCCAAAACCAAAGACAACCTATCCAGGCCCTCAGGAACCTCTCAAGAAAAGCAGGTACCTGCTCTAGTAACAATGAAACCCCTAAAGGACTTGCCAAAAATCCCTGAGTAGTGCCAGACTCCCTGAGATTTACGAAGGGACCACTTAAACTTCCCTACGGACCCATGAAACTGGCTCAGAGACCTCTGGAACTACCCTGAGAATCCTCCTCTAAGTTCCCCTCAAACCCCTCAAAGACTCCTGGTCCTGAAAGCCCTTTTACAGATCTCTGGATAACCCTTTCAGGCCCTCTGAAACACTCTTCAAAACCTCTACCAGTCAACACAGCCTAAGACAAAAAGAAACAAAACCTTCTCCTGGTACCCTTCTAATGTCTAAAAAAACCTGGGACCTTCTGGTAAGGTCCCTGAAACCCCCCAGTAGGATTACAGGAACTTCCTCCAGGGCCATTTACACCTCCTGATGTCCACCTGGAACCTCCTTAAGTAGCTCAAAATTTCTGGGCTACCTTAATAAGTCCCTGACAAACCCTCAGGACCTTCAGGACTACTTTCATAACATTTGGAACCCTTTCAAGAGCTACTGGACAACCCACAAAGGCATCTGAAACCCCCTCAAGGCATTCTGAACCACCTTAAAATACTTTTTTATGCTTCAGAATGTTATACACTATCTTCCTTATAGACTGCCTTTGAAAACCTATAGAACCACCTCAAGACCTTCAAGAAATGCTGGACCACAGTCCTCTGGCAGCCCCTCAAGGCCTTACGGACAACTTTCAAAAAACCTCTGGAACCTCCTTAACGCCTTCTGAACTACCCTCAAAACCTTTTTAGACCCCCTCAAGACCCTCTGCACCACCTGCAGAAACCTATGGAATCCTTTCAAGGTCTTCTGAACAACCTTCAAGAACTTTTGGAACCCTTCAAAACCTTCAGAAGCCTCTGTATTTGTGAAAAGGACTCCTGGCACCTCCTACTGACTTAAGAACCACTGGTGTACATCACAGGGCCTCGTACCTTTCCCCTGTCTCCTGGCAGCCAGGGAAGGTCCTGAGGTGTCAGGTCCAGGGGAAGGAGGTGTGTCAGAGGAGGTGCTGTAGATGGGGTTGGCAAATGCTCCGTAGGAGAGACGCTGCTTGTCCCTGTGAGGAGGAATGAAGGAGGCTGACAGAGAGAGTTTCTCCTGAGAGGAAACACTGGAGGATGGACAGAAACTCTGAGGACGGAGAGAACGCTCCTTCTTCACTGGACTGGGCTGCAGAGGAGAAGGGGGAAGTCATTAACACTGTCAAACAAAAACCAGCTGGTCTGTGGTTTGCTCGGTGGTACCTTCTCGTCCAGTTCGTCATCACTCTCGTCCAGTTCATCCAGTCTGAGGTTCCAGTCGTATTCCACATGAACATGAGGGTTAAACCTGCCGGACACGGCCTCCACCAACTGGGAGACAGAGAAAGAGTGTTCTCACCTACAGAGACAGTGTTACTGTTTTGGAAAACTGCCGATTAGTTTCCATTGCTATCAGACCTGTAGTTTCACCGTTAAGCTGCTGTGACTTCAGGATGATCAACTACTGAAGGTCCTTCTGATGGTACAACTTTTCGAAAGTAGTGGTTTTACTTTAATTTCACTCAGATACACTTCTTGGAGATTAAGAAGTAATCGTTCCTAACTGCAGCACAAAGTGTTCTGGACAAGATACTACCCTGGTTTCACAGTTATGCATGCAGCTTTCTGCATAATAACTTGTACTTTAGTTTAGAGTCAGTCCACAGACCCAACTGATGGCCAGAAGAATCCTACAGTCTGGGTCAGTGATCATTGTCACTCTGGTTTACTATGAAAAAGCTCTTGAATGGGAGACTTTACAGAGGGAATAAATAGTCTGGAATCAGTGATAGCATGAGTCACTGATCCCTTTTTTTAGTGTTTAAAAATCGAATAATAGGATGTGGATCTAGTTATGGTTCCAGTCCTGGTCCTTACCGGTTCTTCACACTGGGAGTTCTTTAGTCTGCGGGCAATGTCCAGCGCTGTCTCTCCGCTCTGATTGGCTGAGAACACACAGGACTCAGGCAGCATGTAATAACATCATGACTCAGAACAGCGGAGATTTTCAAACTTTGAGTTGTTGGAGAATGCATTTTCTCTTTTCTGATGGAGCTAGGTTAAACCTGTACTGGACCTGTCCTGGACCTGTCCTGGATCTATCTCTGTACCAGCCTAAGCTTATATCTATCTTCTCTTCAGACGTTAGAAAACAATAGGGTTTAGATAAATGTCGGACTCTTTAGTAACTGAAGTGACATTTGATCAAGCAGTATTCAGAGCCTTGCCCGACCTAGCACAGCGTGTTGTTCTTACTGATGTGGATGTCAGGTTTTCCTCTCAGCAGCAGCTTCACACACTGTGGTTTATTGTACAGACAGCAGCAGTGCAGAGCTGTGTTTCCTCCGTCTGTCTGTCCGTCCAGGTGACCACTGCAGGCAGGAGGACACACACATCAACACAGAAACACACAGTTAAACATCTACACACAGACACACACATTAACATATATATATATATATATATATATATATATATATGGAGAGAACTTAGACTCAAAATGGTTATTACATGCTGTACAAATGAAAACTTAGATTAGATGTGTACCAATCCGAACACAAATACTGAGCAATTTGAACACATGTAAAACAGTTTAACAAATGCACACATCACAGCCTGAATAAATATGAATATTTAACCCACAGATTTTTAACTTAAACTTTACAGATCTGATCATTTTCATTTTCAAAAAGCTTCCTATGTAAACAAATGTCTAAAAATATTTATTTAAAGACTGCTAAATGTGTGTGCATGGTTCGCCTGATATGCACAGGTCTGGTTATGTTTGCGTGTGGAGTTTTCAGACATGTTTCACAGTCTCCAGCTCCACACATATCCACAAATAAATGCTGTGTTTAAGTGCTGCAGGTTTCGATGTGTGCATTTGTAAAACATTCATTCATGTGAGTCTAATTTCTCTCCTGCTACCAGGCTGATACCACAAACCATCATCTTGGATCATGTGTCTGGTGTATCAACCGGGTGCAACTCAAACAGTGTTAGGTACCTGTTCTGGACCAGGAAGTCGACCAGGTGGAGGGAGGCGTGATCAGCTGTGCGAACACAGTAATGTAACGTAGTCTCTCCTGCCTCCTGAACAAAAACAAACATTGAAAACAAGTTACACATTAAAACAAGTTACTGAACAGTACAAACCTCTCAATGAGCTCAGACTCCCCCAAAGCTGCAGGATCCAAAGGAACCCTGGTATACACACTAACCCCTCAAATCCCCGCAAGGAACCTCTCAGGGAAAACAGGTGCTTCCTCTAGAGCCACAGAAACCTAAAGGACCTGTAGAACCAGAAACCCCTATATGAATGTGGCATTCTCCTTTGGACCAATACTTTCTATACGGACCTGGGAAACTGATTCAAAGAACTCTTGAACTACCCTACAGCCTCCTTTAAACATCCCTAAAACGCCCTCAAAGATTTCTGGAAACTCATAAGTGATGCCTGGAACCCTTTCAAAAATCTGTAGCAAGTCCTCAAGGAGCACTGGTATACCAGCACAGGCACAGAAAACTGCATCAAGGATCCCTGCAGTCTCCTCAAACCCAGAATCAAGGGGTGGGGGGAGCTCCTTAAGAGCCACTAACACATCCTAATGAACATCTAGAAACTCCTCAAGTAGCCCTGAATTTTCCCCTGTAACCAAACTTCCTTAAGGACTTGAAAAATGGTCTGAGAGACCTCTGGAACTACCGCAGGCCATCCTGAAATATCTTCAAAAACCTCTGATAATAAAGATCCTTAAGATTCCAGCTGAATGATACCTGGAGCTTTTCAAAAATACATAGTACATTCTCAAGGTACAACAGAAAGACACCATCAATAGTCCCTGCAACATTGCTGTAGTGCTGTCAAGGACATTGAGAACCTCCTCAAGAGCCACAGACACCTGCTAATGGATACCTAGAACTTCCTCAAGTAGACCTGAAATTTTGCCTAGGATTCTTAAAAATACATCAGGAAAAATCGGCTCTCTAGAATCCGTTCAAGGCCTCCTAAAACACATTTAAAACCCTCTGGACACACAACAAACAATCAGGACTGAAAACCTCCTCCTATGATTGAAAGGTGTTAAGTCCAACTGACCGTGCCAGGTTCAGGAAGAGGCTGCAGCAGCTCCACCCCCTCAGCGTACAGCTGGATGATTGATAGCAGGTCTCGGGATCGCACAGCTTCATACAGCTCATCCAGCTTGCTGGTTGCCGTGGAGACGGTGCGCCTGACGAACTTGCGGTCAATGTACTTAGCGTTAATGAACTCCTTCCTCGCCGTCCTGCGAGAAAGGAGTTTAACGATACAACGTTAAAGCGCTAATTCATACGTATGTAGTATGTACAAAAATATACAGACACTCACATATCGCTGGAGGCTGTCGGCTTCAGAGACGGAGACGTTAGGCTGGCCTCCATGATCTCATTAAAACTACAGTTCCCAACATTCCTAGCAAGCTGACAGGAGGGAAGGAATAAGAGAAAATGTAAAGAAAGAGAAGTGACAAGCAGACAGGAAACAGACAGACATCAGACAGGTGAGGTACCAGCAGCTCGGAGGTTCCAAGTTTGTCCAGTTCAAGACTCTGGATCCTGGACACGTGGACTCCCATCTCTCTGTGGATCCCTGAACACTCGATGCAGGTCAGAACACCCAGGTTTGTGGAGAGCCAGCGAGGATCTAAACACACAGATACAGAATCCAAAACAGTCCACCACATGATGACACCATCATCACGTAGTGATGCAGGTAACAGCAGGGACTTCCTGTCAGGCAAAATTCAAACCCACATGATAAACAATAAACCGGCTTCTTTTCACCGGCCAAATCTCAACCCTCAGATGTCAGAGCGTCCTTAAATGTACCAGCAGACATAATGCCTTCCCTAGCTCCTTACCCCCATCCTAACCTAAACCTGATTCTAACCCGAACCCTGCAAACAGAACCCTCAAATTGATCACTGAAGAAGTGAGGACGGGCCAACATGTCCTGACAATGCAGAAACGTCCCCATCACAAAGTTTTAAAATGAAAAATTGGTCCTCACAAAGATATCAGTACCTGCAGCTCCACAGTCGCAGCAGGTGTCGTTGCCTGGCGAACGCAACACCTCGTCGATGATGCTCTTGGTGAGCTCCTCCTCTTCTTCCACACCTGAACTCTGACCTCCGCCCTGGAACGCTAAGTTCAGGGCCTCCTCCTTACTGTTCGTCAGCACAGACACCCAGCTGTAACAAACACGCACAGGTGAAATATTAATCAATCACATTTTATTAGTGCAGCACCTTTCATACAGGTCAGGTTTCATTCATAGTGAAAGACAGCAAGGTTTCTGCCTGCTTGCTCAGGGTAGGTCCTTTTATTTTGTGGCCAGTTTCTCTCTCTGAGCCTTGAACCTATAAATCATATTTCAGATTTTTCTGGTTGAGCTGTAAAAGGTTTTACATTAAGCTGAGTTTCATCAGAATAGCGTGTCTCCTGAAGACACCACCAATGGTTAACATATATATAGATTAAAAAGTAGAAGCCCTAAAATCAATCCTTGGGGAACCCCACAGTTTTTAGAGAAATGATACAAATAACTCTGCCAGAGAAATCAGAGACAAACCACTTTAAACCAGTTTGAACCAGTTTAAACCATTTCTAAAAAGGCTATGTAATCTTTACATCTATTTAGAAAGATTTTTGTTCACACTGATGCCAATGACATTTTGAATGTTTTCACTCAGGAACGTCACAGAAAATAAAAGCAGAGACTCTGAATTGAAAAACCTCATATATTTTTGAGCTGGATGGATATCTGAGGATGACGCACAGATTTAAAATGATGTGACGGGTGTTTCACCTGACAAACTCCTGTTCGTCTTCAGCCTGGAAGTGATATGTCCGATTATCTGCACGGCAAACACCAGAAGAAGAAGAAGAAGGGGAGGACAAACATGGAAAAGATGAAGAACAACAAGAGGAAGTAAACAGGCCAAAACTCTGCCTGCACACATTTAGAAATGGAAGTTTGTCCAGAGAGAGTTTACAGGATGATTTTTACACTGTAAAAAGTCCCAAACAAAACAGATCTGACTCACCACTCTTTAACAAACACCTTTAAGGACACTGATAACACATATCTATGTTAAAAATAAACGTTGGGTGATACACCCATTATTTTAACTCTCAGTGTCTGTATCAGATTTAGTCAGACTCTAACAGACTTACGGGAGATGAGGTCAAAGCATTTCTTGTCCTCTGTGCTGGGTTTCACCTGACAGGTGAGCAAGTTCAGTCTGACTGGCTGTCTGTTGGACTGAGAGACAGACACAGACAGAAAGAGAGAGAGACAGAGACACAGTCAGACAGACAGACAGAGAGAGAGACAGTACAATCAGTGCCTCCCACTGACATCAAGGGCTGAAGTTAAAGGACCATGCTGTGCTGCTTGTGTTTTGTACTTTTTGTGTTTAAATCACTGCCTTTAAACGCTCTCTTTGCTCTGCTTTTTTAAAATCCTGATATGGATATTGTGTCTGAAAGGACTTTCCTTGGTTTTCCTGGTGTTTTGACATTCTTTGTCCCGGGTAGCCATGGCAACCCCACCCCACTCGCTCACAAGTTCTCCTGCAACCTGAGGGAAACGCTCAACAGGCCTGTTTTTATTTAATATAGCCCATTTAGGCTGTTTATCGCCTCCTGACTGGATATTTTTTCCTTGAAAAGGACAGACTTCTCACCTGGACTTTTATTCATCACATAATGTATGACATCTGTTATCAGATTGATCTGATCTTTCAAGGTTTGTGTGGTTCTACATATGTCCCCTATAGCCTATTCTAATCTACAGTGTATTATAGTATATTATATTAACACCAGTGTACAGTGTATATTCAGCACACAGTATAGCTTTGAGTTTTTCTTTTTCAATTTCTATTTAAACTTATTTAAAAGATATAGGAAGGACCTCTGTAATGCCAGAGCAGCCTATTACTCATCTCTAGTAGAGGAAAACAAAAACAACCCTCGGTTTCTTTTCAGCACTGTAGCCAGGCTGACAGAGAGTCATAGCTTCATTGATCCATGTATTCCTATAGCTCTCAGTAGTGACGATTTCATGAGCTTCTTTAATGATAAAATTCTAATAGAGACAAAATTCACCACCTCCTGCCCTCAACCGGCACGGATTTATCTTCAAACACAGGCACATTAGAAACAGCTGTGCAACCTGATGTAAACTTAGACAGTTTCTCTCCCATCAACCTACACCAACTAACGTCAACAATCTCTTCATCTACACCATCAACCTGTCTCTTAGACCCCGTCCCAACTAGGCTGACTAAGGACGTTTTACCCTTAGTCAGCACCTCTTCACTAGATATAATCAATCTATCTTTATGAACAGGCTATGTACCACAGTCCTTTAAAACAGCTGTAATTAAACCTCTACTTAAAAAGCCTACTCTTGATCCAGATGTCTTAGCCAACTATAGACCCATGGCTCACCTTCCCTGTCTCTCTAAGATCCTTGAGAAAGCTGTCGCCAACCAGTTGTGTGACTTTTTACATGATAATAGTTTATTTGAGGATTTTCAGTCAGGATTTAGAGTGCATCATAGCACAGAGACAGCAGAGTCCGGTCTAGACCTGCTTTATATGAAAAGTGCCCTCAGATAACCTCTGTTATAATCCAGCACTATATAAATAAAAAATTGAACTTTATTAATTTTTTTTAAGTTTTTACTGTATTTAGTCTATTTAGTTATTGTACAGAATTTAGCCTTTAACACTGTAGTTTCCCTTTGTGATTAATAAGGTACTCTATCTTGTCCAGACATAAATACCATTACTCCTAGTAAATAGTAATTAACAGTTAGCAGGAATGTTTTAGCCCATTCTCAATGACCACTACCCAATCACATCTTAGCAGCCAACTAAAACAAAGGAGCATCACTGAACGCACCATGGAAAGTCATAATACAACTGAAAAAAACATAAATTTGACTAAATACTGAGTGTGATGGATCATCTCTGCAGGTTCATTTTCATAGAAATGAACAGAAAACAATTGTTACCTTCTGCCTGAATGGAGGAAACCAGTCTACAAACTGATAAATTAACTGGATCATTTATGATTTAAACAGGATTTATATTTAACAGACTGAAACATGAAAAAAACAGCCATAAGGACTTTTATGGAATATTAGTTTTCAGTCCGATAAACACTGAACAGAAACATCAGAGCTGATTTCCTGTTATCTGACACCAGAACAGCTGATTAATATTTAATCATGTGACTCAGCATAAGAAAACTAAAAGCTGAAATCAGACTCCATTAAAACCAGTGGTCCCACTCAGCTGACAGAGTGTTTCCTGGGTTCAGTTTAACTCCACGGCTCTGATTCATCCTCTGAAACCACTGAAACTACATTACAACACACCAGACTTTTAAAATTCAGTAAACAAAGATTCAAAGTTTCATTCTGTTACAGAGCTTCTATTGTGAAATCGTTTCAACTTGTTTGTTTGAAAATATCACAAAGGCAACTAGATAACTTGACGATGTAGAAATTATTTATTATCTTAATAGCATTAATATGCCTGCTCTCCAGTTTCAAAGTTCCTTATTGATCTTGGGAAAAGCAGCTGATAAAACAATTAAAACAAAACAAAACTGGTCAGCATCAGTTCAGGACAACAAGATCTGATTAAAGCAGTTTGATCAAACTTAAAGTAAAATAAAAAGATTTCAGATTAATCCGATAGATGTTCTTTGACATCGAGTCATCATAACTGGAATTGAGTGGAAAATGTACAGATTAATCTTCTGCATAATAATGGAAGGAGTTGTTGGGTTTATCAATGAGAGCCTAAAGCCCAAAGCCCAAAGCATCATGTGGATAAAACAGTAGAGGACCCTGGGTTGAGCCCTGTGGAACTCCATAGAGACACTTCTGTTGGAAAAATGAGAATGGATATGAAATGAAGAAGCAGCTCAAAACTGTGTTGGTGGCCTTGGAAGTCCTAACAGCTTGAAGGATTTGGTCCACACACAGACTTGCTCTTTTCATAGACTTCTTCCTTAATCAGCATTTTGCTGAATCAAAGCCCAACATTTCAGCTTACGCCTTCACCAGGGGCCAAACAAGCATACTGGGTTGAAAACTACTTGACATATATTTTCAATTATCGTACAAGGCATCCTGTAGAAAAATTGCATCATCCAATAATCAGCCCATCATGTCATCTTAGCTTTACACATTGTGGTCCCATCTTGTGGTTAAATCAAAGCAAATAAAACTGACCCAGTTGTTGTCTATTTTCCAACATTCTGTATGAAATCAAACGGATCAAAGTTAAACTCAGGTTGTAAGAAAGCACCTCATGTCTAGCTCTACATTCAGTCCATGTGGAAATAGTGTGTTTAATTTACATATCCAAAACCAATTTCAAAAGCATTACATCCAAATTGCAACCTCACTTATAGCAATTCACTTTCTTACTTTCTTAATACCTTGAAAGTGTAGACTAGAAAATGTGAGGCTGTGTTCCAGGAAATGTTTTATTACAGGGGATGTTAAATACTGCCTCTTAATAATGCTTTTGATTTCTGAAATATGAATTTTCAATTGTTGTGTCATCTTCTCCACATATTTTAAACCACATGAACATTCTAGCATGTTAACAACTTGACTGGTGGCAAAATAATGTCCCTTTACATTAAGCAAATATAAAAATAAAAAACATATCATGAGCAGACTTTTAAAAAAAAACAAAACAATCTTACCTCTTCTAAGGCTTTCAATCACATCATCTAATCTTCCTGAGATGGAGTTACCCAATTGTCATGGGATGGTAGGTTTTAAAATATACCCTGCCTTTTGGAGTGCTTTACAGACTTTTGTTTATGTTGGCTTAGACGTAGAGTTTCAAAGACAACTGGGCAAACTCTGTCTTTTGATGAAGAACATGTGATACAATCGAAAGCTCAAAACAAGCTGCTAAATGGACCTTGAAGTACGACTGAGATTGATGAGCTGCTTCCAATGTCAATGATAAACCTTGAATCTTAACTTTTAAGAAGAGGAAAGTTCTTACACTGATTAAAAAAAAAAAAAAAGCAAAATTCAAACATGTGCAATCCCATGACAACTTGGCAAAACCCACCTGCTGATGTAGTTCACTTGATATGATTGAAAGTTCCAGAAAAGCTACCAAATGGACCATGAGTTGAGATTGTTTAGTCAAATTATGCTTTTGATTGGTTTAATTCTATATTTGTAATGTCAGTCTCTCTGTGGAGTTCCACAGGGATCCGTCCTGGGTCCTCTGCTATTTCTCTCTCTCATTATTCATCAACACAACAGAATATCACTATTTCCAGTATCAGTGTTCATATCTACATGTTCCAGTAAACTCCAGTAATTATCACTGACTGGTTTATTACATGTTACGTGATGAATATTAAAGATCTTCATATGTGGCTCCAGAATTTCATCACACTAGTGAGATCAAACCATTAAAACCCGCACTGATGCTGACTGCTGCAGTGCAGGATGGGAGATGTAGTTCTTACTGTTGCATGAGAGATGGTGAGGACGCCGCTCTTCACTGAACATTTCCTCCGTTGCCAGACCTTCCTCAGCCTGATGGAGAGAAAAACAACTCACTGAATCCAATCAGAAGTTTTTCATACTTGTTAACACCTGTACAGGTGAATGAAACAGTGTCGCACCCGTCACTCTTCTTCAGCAGGTATCCTTTCTTCTCACTGCCAAACTCCTTGTTTCCCTGTAGCTGATGCATACTGTACCCACTCTGTTTACTCTGGGAATCCTGATACATGCATATATAGTACATACAGTACATACACACAACACACCAACACAGAAAACGTGTTAATATTCAGATTTTCTCAGGTTTTTACACATTTAGCTCTGAAAGGGCAGAAAAAGAATAAAATGCAGCTACTCGACCGAGGCAATGTGGGATTTTTTGTTCATATGAACGTCACAGAAGAAGAAACTGATGAATCGCTTCTGGCCACATAGTCCTTGTGCATTAGAAATATTCTGCTATTGCCACAGCCCTATAATATAGGTATAAATTATAAATAGATGGCCGGGTTTTTGTGTCCATAGATGGACTCTTCTTGTCACACATGCTGTTCAGACTGGACATACACACACATATAAAACACACTCAGTGGTTTTGACAGCATGCCAAAAAGCTTCATGCAGCTGAAGATGATGTGAAATTAATTAAGAGATACAGACTTACTCTCCTGGACTTGAGTCACAGAACACAGGAGAAAGAGAGAGAGAGGTCAAAGGTCACTAAAGGCGTAAGACAGGTATAGATGAAACCAGGTTGAAGGTACACAAGCCTCCATCACTGTGGTGCCACCGCGCTCTTAAACCTGTGCAACACTGTGAAGTATGTAAAGGATTTTTCACTTTTTTTAACCACTTTTGCCACAAAAAGTGAACAGAGAACCTGTTGAACCCGTTACATGTTGAAAGACGGTTCGAGGTCTGTTCACCTGCAAAATAACCAAAACCACATGACTGCAAAATCTACAGTCCTCAGCTACATGACATTAATTCCTCTTCCAGAAATCTCCATCTAATCCTCACTTGTACCCTGCTAAAGGGCAAAGCGCCGACCGGGGCAACCAAGGATGGAGCAATCTGCCTACGCGGGGCCGATGGTGACCCTCCACCCACTCCACCTGTGTTAGCTTGGTCCTTTCAGTCCTCTCTGAGGTTCCCACTGTTATAGCATCATGTGATTTTATTGAACAATTTACTTTATTTTTTCTGATGACAGTGAAAAAATGATGGCGCGTGATGATCGAAATCAGACGTTAATCCCGGCTGCAGCGCTTTCACATCCAGACTGTTCGTTTGCGTCATCATTCATTTCAGACGAGTGTTTGGAGACTGAATAATTTGAATAATTTCCACAGTCAAACCCACGATCAACACAAACATCTTTGTCTCACTGTCACTGGAAATGTGCTCAGTTGCACTCTAACGCTGCAGTGATGGCCCACTGGACCACGCCCCCCGCGTGCTCGACCACATCCATCTAAATAACCCCCCCCCAGGTGTTGTACCTCCCTCTGGTCCAGCTGCAAGGAGTTCTTGATGAGATCTCTGAGAGCCGTCAGCTGTTTCTTCTCCTCATCCTGACTCTGTTTGATCTGCGAAGACAGCAGAGGTCGCAAGGTCAGCTCACCTGTCGGCTCACCTGACCAGCAGGGCGCGCTGTGCTGTTTAGTTATGACAGAATATATGAGGGTCTTACATTGTACAGGTCAGCCGCCAGTTTCTCAATGTACTGCTTCAGTTTGTCGGCTGTTTTCAAACCGTCCTGAAAAAAGCTGGAAACAGGAAGACGAAGCAGGAAGTTCAGTGACTTTTCAAAATAAAACTCAGACAGGAAAGAGTCAGTGAGGTGAGCTCTTACTTGCACTGAGCATGGTAATACTTGATGAGGTTCTGCAGCAGGTCAACTCCCTTCTTGGTTTTAATCTCATTGACTTTGATCAGATACTGTTGGGCACAGAGACACAGAGCTGTCAATCAAACCACCTCATTAAAGGGACAGTTCACCTAATATCAAGTTTTACTACCTCACACATCTGCAGCTGAAACAGCCTCCTCTCTTTCTCCATCTCTTCAGCGATTTCAGCTCCGGTGATTTCAGTCCGGATCATCCCATGTTGTTTGGCGTGTTCTCTCTTCTCCTTCTCGATCTTTGTGCTGAAAAACACAAACAGATGATTAAATTCAACCTGTACATCCACACCTTGTCTTCATGTCCTCAGGTAACTTAATAAAAACCATTCAGCCACAACACTGTAACCAGTTACCAGTTATAATGTTTGGCCTGAACGGTGTGTACATACAGTATGTATATGTACTGTGTTTAATCTAATCTAATCAGGTCTGAGATAAACTACATGGCAGTAAAGTACTGAAAAGAAAAAGAGCTAAATTATTTTATGGTGACGCCATCATTAGTGCAAAACAAAAATCTAAGACTGAAGATTGAATGAAATCAGTAATTACAGAAACAAAAATTGAATGTAATTTAATGTGTTAGAAACAGACAGATGTACAAGAAGTAAAGAACATTGCTGTTATCTGAGAGCTCGGCTGGCGTCCCTCAAGGCTCCATTCTAGGTCCTCTCTTATTTACCGTTTATATTCACGTTTTAATTCACTGTAACGGTCTGTTAGTGTTAAATGGTTTACTGTGTCAGCGTATTCATCAGTGGTGACCCCTGCACGGGGCTTACCAGTGAAAATATGTAAATATATCTGGTGCAATATATGTATATACGATCCGATGATCCTGTTAAGTAAACAATAAAATAGCAAATCAAAGGAAAAGCTGGGCAAGTTTTTAAGCGAAACATCAGAGCTTTAGAAATAGAGGCGTGCTTCTCTCTGCAGGCGAGATAGATAAAGGTCTCTGACACAGTTTGAAAGTTTAAGGTTTCTATCAAAGATCACAAACTGACTCACAACTTGGTCTCATAGTCCTTCCAAGCTTTATCAAAAGGTTTCTTCAGATCCTGAAACAGAAGAAAAACAAAGTGCGAGTCCTCTTAAATAAAGGCTGAACTTCACCGAACAAAACGAAGTTTAGCATTTTAAATCTTTAACATGTTTAACTGACTGCAGAGGGAAAATAAATAACAAATATATAAGAAAATTTGAACAAAAGCTTTAGAAACTGAAAATATAAATAATAAAAAGTCAAACAATCAGAGCCTGTCTGAGAGTGAAAACTGCATGAACTGAAACCAATTTAAAAAAAAAAACAAAAGAAATCAAGTAACTAAAGCCACATAAGAAAATAAAATCACAAAAATACCAAACAGACTCTCACCCCTTTAACTCCTTTCAGATCTCCTTTTAACAAAGAATCCAGAGTGAAGACGACATTATGGCTCAAACTCTGCAGCTGAAGAACAGAGAGTATTATTTTCCTTTTACCTTCTTAACAGCTGATTGCCTCTGTATTGATTGATGATTGATTGACAGCTGACTGACCAGATTCTTGAGCAGAGCAGCAAGTTCTTTAATGAGGCAGGAGAACTTAACGAAGGCGGTTCCTAGTTCAGAGTTGTTTCCTCCCAGTCTCTCCAGAGCCTGACTGAAGCTCTCCTGGTTCCCGGCATGCTCTGCTCCACCACCACCACATCAACATCAACATCAACATAATCGTCAACACCAACAACATCATCATCATCGGCATCAACCACCACCATCAGTCTGGAATTCTGGAATCTGGATTCGAAAATACTCGTACAACAAACTGGTTTTTAAAGATACAGGAGCTGATAAGGGCTGCAGCTGATCAATATTGTATTCATCAATTAGTCTCTTGGTTATTTTCTGAATAACTGGATCAACTGCTTGGTCATTCTCAAAGTCTTTGGTTTGGTAGCAAAAAATGCCCGTCGCTGTTTCCCAGAGCCTCAGAGTGACGTCTTCAAATATTTAGTTTTTGTCTAAAAAACAGTGTAAACCTGAAAGTTATTGTGTTTACGTGAGACAAACAAAAGGAAAATCCTCAAAATTCAGAGGCTAGAAACACTAAACCTTTCCTCTCATTGATAATCATTTGACTATCAAAATAGTCATTTTCTGTTGACTAATTGATTCATCGGCTAATAGTTTCAGCTGTAGACCTGATCAGAGTTTAAACAGAACCAGAACCTGATCTGTACCTTGTCCTGAGCTATAGATGGATTTCACCGACTTCTTCACCTTCTGCAGAGACGAGCGGTCCTGATCCAGAGCCTGAAGACAGACAGAGACACGGACTGGTTCTGGTTCATCAGACAGTCCTCACCCATCTCTTTGCTTTCAGTACAACGTCACTAAAGTCACACATTAACTCGTCCATTCTTGTGGGACTGATGCTTAGATGAGAGTGTTATTGCTGTATTTCACTGCCAACACATTCTGACAATCATAGAAAACCAACTGAAATGACGGAGAGTTTGTGAGGAGATGAACATGTGACATTGTTTTTGTGTCAGAAAAATAATGAGCGGAAAACGTTCATCATCTGAAGAAGGAGACCTTCCGGGATCAGTTCACACGGTTAGTGCTCGTGGCAGTTTTAGGAATATTAACGTCTGTCAGGCTCTGTGGTCAACACTTTACTGATCGGCTTGAGGTGTGTTTACAGTTTGAGGGGTGCAAGCTGATTTGGGAGGAGACTGAGGACTTTGGATGGAAAAGAGATCATGTCATTGCGCTTATTATTCGCTTATGTTCTTGAGGACGTTTTGGTCAGATGTCTTTTTTAGGGTTGAGGCTTGGTTTGAAGTTTCAGATTAGAATCAGGTTTAGTTTAGGGGTTGGGGGCCCGGGAATGCATAATGTGAGGGTCCTCACAACTACAGAATGGCCAACGTGTGTGTGTGTGGGGGGGGGGGCTTCCAACTCAGAAAACTCAAACAGATGCGACACACTTCCCGAGCCAACGGTTTCCTGTTTCCACGGCAACCTGGCCGGAGGATGTAGGTCGTCAAGGCGACCATGTGGTGTGACTCCAACCACCTTCACCATCATCATCATTATCATCATCATCATATCTATTTGCAATCTGAGACAGTTACAGCTGCAGTCAGTGAATGCAGCACATGGAGTCCACATGCTCTCATGGTGTGTTCAGGTCGAGCTGTATTTAACGTAAAAATGAGCCACTGGCTGCAAACAAACTGATTTCCTTTTTTTCCTGCTATGACACAACACTCCTTTAAAATCTCCGTAATTATCCCTTAATTTCCCCTGAAAACACACAAACACCCGAATCTAAGTGGGAAATGTTTGACAAATCCGTGAAGGGTGAGTTGAAGGTTTTACTAAGGTGAAGGGATTCTGGTTCACGTCAGGGCTCTGAAATATTCTCAGCTGCTAATTAATCAGGTTTTAATTGACTCTTATTCACTACTCAGATATTGAACAGCTTTACCAGGACAAATGAACGGAAACACTCGTGGACTGGGACGGATGAAGGGAATTTAAAGGGTAAAAATGTAATAGAATTTACAAAATAACATCCCGTGTACTTTATTTTTGTCATTACATGATATTAATTTTAAAAAGTCTGCAAATCCAAGGATTTACTCCACACCTTGGGCTAAATCATAGATGATCATCAGGGTTATTTATGGGATTATTTTATCGATAAGTGCTAAAACATCTCCAGATTCAATAAAAAGTATCCACGAAGTTTCAAAAATGCTTCAATTTCAACCGAAAAATTCAGGAGTTCAGTTAATTTTAAGGTTTTTTAAAATCCTGTAAAAGTCCATAAACCACACAGGTAAAGGACCCATCATCATTACAGGAAGCCCCGAATTTTTACTGCACCGTAAAAGAACCTGGATTTTTCAACTAAGGTGTCATTTCAGAGGTTTTGAGGTTCATTGAGAGCTAAATGTAATGGTTCATAATATTTAAGGTATTTTAAGGTTTAAATGAAGGGATGGTTTTCAAGTTATTTGGTCAATTTTAAGGGTTTTTTTAACCCTGGAAACGTCCTGAAACCTGTAGATAATCATCCAAAATACCTCAACATGTTACAATCCACTCATTTATCCAACAATTCACACTTAAGACCGGATGCAACCCTCCTCACCACAGTGACATTATTATCAAAGGATAAAATGATGGGATGTAAAGTTAAGTCGGTTTCTTAAAGCTCAATGAACCCGTCCGGCCTGACCTCTGACCTCTGACCTCTGGCCAAACACTAAAAACATTACCTATGTTCACAAAGACACAGCCGGGCTCCAGTTAGAGAAGAATTCAGGTCTGTCTGATATCGACACTTGACATCAACCCTTTGAAGCAGGCTCTGACACACCTGCAGACAGGTGAAGGAATTCACTGACTGATATAGAGCAGGCGCGCCGCGGGCAGCAGCGCTCTGATGCAGCTGCTGGAGCCTGCAAGGTGACGTGCTCTCCCACGGACGAGCCCTCCAACCAAACTCCATTCACAAATATCGCACTTTTAAGGCTTCTTGCCAACCCCAAACAGAACCACAGAGCCAAAGCATTACTCAAAGGTCTCCGTTGCCCGTGTGGGCCGACGTTCAGTTCGGGGTACACGTCACCCATCAGGCAGCGCGCACTTCAGGGAACTGTCAACTTTCATCAGCAGCTCCCTCGTTTTCCCCGCAGTCTCACTCTGCCGAAACACGCCGCGGAGGGCGGCAGAGAGCAGCGGCAACCGATTACATTCAGAATTTCATTGAGAAAAACAACGTTTAAGCGAGAGTCGATTTGGATTTACATGTAAACCTGAATTTTCACCGTGACTGTCGGCGCCGATGAACCATTAACTTATCAGAAACCTGAAGGGGGTTTGGTCTGGTCACCGGGGAGAGGCCGAGGGGCAGAGAGGGAGGGTCCTGCGCCCTGACAGCCGGACGGACAGCCTACCTCCTCCAGGATGCTGGCGGTGTTCCTGCAGCTCTGCAGCCGGGTGGTGAAGCTGGACGTGGTAGGGGAGTTGTAGTCCTCGGTGGTCTCCGACAGGAACTCACACACTGAGATCTGGTCCGGCATCATTCACGCCACAAACCGCCCGAAAAATAGCAAGAAACGGGGAAAAAACCAGGGCGGGACGAGGGACCCGCAGTCCGTCCAGGGACCAGCTGCCGTGAGTCTGCAGATGTTTGACAGCGGCCGGTCTCAGATCAGATCAGATGTCCTCTGAGCGTCTCATCAGCCTGTCTCCTCCTGATGATTCATCCCCCCCCACCTGCCGTCAAGTCACACACCGAGCAGCACGTGACCCCGGGATTCTTTCAAAATAAAAGCCGAAAACAGGGCGCTCTGAAATCCCGTCTGCGGGGATGAAGGAAACAGTCAGTTCACCTCGATACAACACTACACGTATTCATACAAGTTCAACTGACCAAATAAAATCCATAAAATGTTCCAAAATATCTCCGCTGTTTTTCATTAGTTGCTGTTTCCTCCAGGCTGCAAAGGCCACTTTATGTTTTTCCTTTAAAGTTGTGTTTTACTGTCTGTGGTATCAAGCTGCGTGTATATATACATATATGTACGCATTCACGCAGGTCTACACATCATAGACCAAGATCTGCATCTTCGGCAGAGTAACGACGACTGGGGTGTTTACGGATCGGACAAGATCCTCCGATGACCTCGATCACAGTGAGACGGTGGGAAATCCGGCTGTGTGAAGGTTAAATGTGGATTCAAGGTTCTGCCTTAGACCCTTTCTCACGCCATCTGTTAATGCCCAGGTTGTGTTTGCAGCTGATGCTTTTCCGGAGAAGATTTTAAAGTTCTTCGGGGTTTGAAGTGGAAACGTTCTCGAGAGAAACTAAATAAACTCCTTCAGACTCGATAAACAGGTGAAGTCTCAGTATTTTAGATGAAGTTTGGGCCTGATGGAGGCCCAGTCGCTGGGAAGTCAAACTGAGAGGCAGAGGAATTCTGTTTTCTGGATACTTTTCCTTCCGATGTGTTTCGGATTATTTTAACCACATTTTCTCAGTTCCAGTATGACCGTCCTGCACTAACGTGCAGTGGATTCTTTTATTTTTATTCTATTATTATTATTCTTATTATATAATACTTTTAACCTGCTCTTTACCATCTGACTATTTCTCTATGAAATCATTTGGATTTTTTTTTACAACAGACTGTATACTCCTGCATTGACACGTGAATTGCCTTTATTAAGCTTGTTGAAGTCCGGCTTTTATTTTGAAGGAGAAACCGTGTAACATCCTGTAAATTCCCGCTCTTGACGCTGCTTCGGGGTGAGCTGGAGAACGGTTGGTCAGTGCGCATGCGTCACACCGCGGGCTAATTGGAGGAGAGAGTGGGAAACGTGATTAACATAATCAGATATTTGTCATGATTCATTAACGTTATCGATCCACATTCGGATCAATACTCACCGTATCAATACGGATGAGTTGAGAGTCGGACGTCAGAAATCTTATTGATCGGCGATCGGCACTGAGCGGTTGAACCGTGTTCAGCAGCACAACGCGAGTCTGAGGCGGTTTCAAATCCCGATAACTCCCCCGACACGTAAAGGAAACCTCGGGCTTCAGCTGCGTCGTTTCCCTTTCGTGCAACTTTACACTTTAAACGTGTCGAGTTCATAGAATCCGGTGCTTTGTTAGAAAAGAAACAACCCAACAGTAAACACGAGCAAAGCTGAAGGTATCAGTCGATTATTGGTGATCGATGTATTTCCCTTTCGTTATTTTAATCACTGAAATGCGTTTTTAACAATGTAGAGAAACGAAACACTGAAGCTTTCACGTTGTGTAACTGTGGCGACATTTCTCTCAGGTTATAGTAATCAGTCAATCAATCAATCAATCAATCAATCAATCAATCAATCGTGAAAATATTCAGCAGATGAACACGTAGAGAAAATCATCATTAGTGACAGTTTTACATGAATCAGTTAAAATGGTCTCCCCCTCAGCTCCAACAGTAAAAAGCATCAGTGACAGAAACAAGTCGCAGCATCGTTTTACTTCTACTTTAAATACTTTTAAATACAGTTTCCTCTCATCCCTCTACTGGAGTCACATTCACGGTGCAGGACCTTTACTTTTACCGGAGCATTTCACAGTGTGTATCAGTACTTTTACTGCAGTACATCTGCAACGTGCAGGAAACACACCGACGAGCTCAGGCACAGAAATCAACCAGAGGAACCGGCAGGGGGCAGCGTCACGTCACCATGCGTCCGCTCGGTCAGAACCACAGAAGAGGAAGCAGCAGGAAGTGCCGGGCAGCATCGGAAAAGACTAGCCTGGTTAGCTGCAGGCTAACGCGCTGTGATGTGAGGTTTATCAGCTTAACTGTAAGTTTTTATTTTACCGTATTTATCTACAAACTGACTCTGACTCTGTTTGGACAGGTATTAACCAGCTGTTAGCTTTTAGCATGGAGCTTAGCTGACTTCCTGTCCGGGTTCAAACGCCATTAGCATTTAGCTCAGAGTTTAGCACGGTATTAATCAGTTTGACCGAAAATCAGCAGGTTCAGGCTGTCAGGGGTTAAACCGGAGCTGTGGACAATAACCGGACCGATACAAGACCAGATAACCCAGAGCTAACCCAGAGCTAAACCCGAGCTAACCGAGAGCCCGGCAGGGACGACCCAAATAAATGCATAAACCAGATAAGTCAAGTCCAGGGGTAAACAGTTCGAACAGACACAAGTTCAGGTTTAAGGTAAAAACAGAAAAATAACAAAGTTTGAGAAATAAAAAGCGTCCCGCTTGTATTTCCACTTTAACCCGCTTTAAACCTTTCAGACTTCAATCCTTATCTCTTTAATCCGTCATCATTAATCAATATTTATTTAGTCAGTGAATATTCGACTAAAACTAATGATCGATAATGAAAACAGTTGATTATACACTTTTTTGTTGATCAACTGATCAATCAAATGGTTCATTGTTTCATCTTTAGTCTTTGTAGTTTCAACCGTTTTGGGATTTTTACAGAAACAAATGAAATGAATTTAGTGTCTGAACTTCGATGTGAAATCGTTGAAATGAGAGACTCCGTTTGTAAATTTGCAGTTAAATGATAAAATAATCAAAAACTAATGAACAGTTGGGAACGTGTTTATTTCTGGATTAGGTCACAAAATAACTGATGTTTCCAAGTTTTATGACGGAAAACAACATTTTATTGAATAAAAACATGAATCCTCCTCTGACGTCTTGAGAAACTGATCAATCACTTCAACCACAGTTTCCATAGTAACACGTGACGTCAAAACATGTGAGCGCATCAGGTTCACGCGCACACAAACCTTGTTTTACTATATTCGTGGGGACCCATCATTGAATAATACAATCTCCGGCCCCCGTAACCTAAACCTGACCTAAACCCGGTTCTGACCTGTAGGGTTCGGACCCAGTTTATTCTGCTGCTTGACCTGAACCTGACTGGTCCTGACTGAGGATCAGGTTCTGGGTCCGTGGGCATCATGTCCTGGAGGTAGTTACTCAGTGAACACTGGGAAAGAAGCAAAAAGTCTGGTAGTTTCTGTAGGTTCACTGAGTTAAAGACTTTAATACTTTTTAAAACCACAAAGAATGAAGTTTAATCCCTGTTTCACAGTCTAACTGGTCAAAGTCTGAAGGTCTGATGGAAAACTGGAATTATTTATCATATCACATTTTCCTGTAGGTCCCAGCTGAATATAAAAATAATTCCTAATGATATAATTATTCAAATAATGTGACATGGGCCAGAAACTTGATGAATCAATTAACGAATTAAAAAGGATGAATTAACTTAAGTTCATGTAAGTTTCAGTTGACTCTTGACTTGTCCACTGTCTCAGACCAGTGTTAGTGTGGAGGTGGAGGACGTGTCCTGAAAGATGCTGCCGTCCACAGCAGCAACGGACTAGAGAAGACACATGCTCTCCAAGGCTTTTTTTTTTTTTTTTTAAGGAAACTTTATTCTCTTGAAGCCTTCTCAGACCCACAGATACACGGTGTGGCCAGTCTTTCCTGGTGAACTAACAAAAATACAACCTCAGATTTCAGGTCAGGTTCAGCTCTCAAATGTGGCAGGTCTAGCTAGGTCAAGTTTTAAACTGATATCCTTTTCTGTATTTCTCGTCTCATCATCATGTTCAGACTCAAACCAGATCTGAACGTCTCCCACTAACAGGAGCTGCGATGTCTCTGGTTCCTCGGAGCCACAGAGCTCCACCGTTTCCAGAAACTGTCGCACTGGGTGACGTGTTCCTTCATCACCACGAACACGCACACTGTCGTTTGTTTAGACTCAGTCCCACACACGCCATCCTTCTGCCACAAACGCTCACTAGAGCACCGAGCGTGGATCAATCCGCCGCTGAAAATAGTCCCCAACAGAGTCACAGTTTCCTCCTGTTTGTTTGATTAAAAACTACAGTGAGCAGCTGTTTTAGGAAAATGACTGAGAGTTTTTAAATGAAACTATACATTTGTGAGGTGTTTTTAAATATTTACGTCTTCAGTAGGAACCGATGGGCTTGAAGCTGAGAACCAAAGACAGAGGAGGGAAGGTGTCGAGAGACGGACCAACAGACTCCTGCAGCAGGTTCAGCTCCGACAAAACGTTTATTTAAACAGAAACGGTGGTGTGTTGAACACCCTGTTGTAAAACGCATGCACACTGGCCTTTATATGCAGCGAGGTTTATATACATCACTGCTGATTGTAACACGTGACACACTCACTAAACCATTGAAAACGCACCTCATGGCCTGTTTCGCGCCGTTTACACTGTCTGGAGGAAACGTGATGTTCAACCCAGAAACCGTAGCAAAACGCTGCACACTGTTTTCAGACTGTACCTGAAGGTCTGATGATGAACACCTGACTGATACAGGCTGGTTGAGGATTGACCACGGAGGCGGGAGACACGGTGATCCAGCTCCATTGTTGTTTATCTCATGTTTAACAAAATGTTACAAACAAGTAAAAGACGGGGTATGTACCTCCCCTACGTCATTCTTTCTTCTTTATTTGTCTGAAGAAGGTAAATAATCTTGTGTCAGGTGCTGACGCTAAGCCCTGCCCTCTTTGTGCAGGTGTGTGACCTGTGTTGACCTCAGCGGGCGTTGCCGGGGGCGATGGCTCTGATCGAAGGCGTAGGGGACGAGGTGACGCTGCTGTTCGGGTCTCTGCTGCTCCTCGCGGTGCTGCTGCTCGCCTGGATCTCCACCCGCACCTCTGAGCCCCCAGAACATCTGTTCACATCCACCGCAGGACCCGCCCCTTCACTGAGGACCGGCCCCGCCCACCAGGACACCCCCCCCACCTCCAGCAACACAAACGCGTCCTCTTCATCCTCCTCTCCCTCACCCTCCAGCTCTGTGAGTGACAGCTCTCTGACAGAAGCTCCCACTGCCTCCGCCCAGGAGGATAAGGAGGAGGAGCGGGGAAGGGGGGGCGAGGCTGGAGGAGATGGGGCGAGGAACAGAGGGGGAGGAGGAGGAGGAGAGTCTTCGTCGCCGTCTCAGAGGAACATGGTGGTCAGACTGAAGTTTCTCAATGACACAGAGAGAACAGCTCAGGTCAAACCACAGGACACCATCGGATACATCAAACGGTAACAACACTGCTACACACTGCTGCAGTACTACAAAGAGACAGTCTGTCGTAGTTTTACTGAGCACTGGTAAAGGTTTTATGGGCAAATAACACATGTATCGCACCAAGGTTACACACACAAACTGCGATGACAACATTCATTCAGTCACATTGATATATACAGGTACAACATTTAGACTGTGAGTAAACGCTGACGGGTCCCTCGCGTGGCTCGAGCAATGAATTCAGCCTCTATGTAGATTAAATAATGGGACTCAGCCCCGTCCAGTCACGTGGTTTCACAGCCTGTAGTCACGCAGCATCGTCAGCACACGCACACACACGCACGCACACACACACTGTGAGGATGATGCTTCACCCACAAACCTTTACTGGATGTTCCCCACATGCCGAGAAAGTAACACACATTTCTGTAAAGTCAAAGGGCTGTCCTAAGATAATTAACAATAATAATTAGCCACATGTGAAATGTTCCCTGTTGTCATTAAGGTAAGGGTCTGTTCTCACTGAGGATCCTGGTCCTGCAGTATGAGGCACATACATGATCAGAGCTGCAGAGGTGTGTGAAATGTTCTCCTCTGCATCACACAGTCTCTAAAACTATTCTGGTTTTGTTCAAACAATTTTTTTTAAATAAACTTAATGTCATCAGGCTTTTCAGAACATCTCTCCTCCCTCCTAACTGGTGCTAATATAAATACCCGTCATTTTACAGGTTAGTTGACGACATTTTACTCCTCAACCTGAATGCGTCACTGAGAGTCTTTGGCCGGTTAGAACTAATTTCAGACTCTGGTGTAGTCGTTAGAGTCGTCTAGGTTCAAGGTAGAAATTCTTGTCGTTCTCTCCGTTCTCTACACAGAAGAAACAAACAATTATGACTACCTACCTGACATGCTCCCACCCAAACAGCCCCAATCCACGGGACCACCGAGGTCCCTGCGGTATCTGGCACCTAGGCGTCAGCAGCAGATCCTTTATGTCCTGTAAGTTCTGAGGCGGTGCCAATGTGGATCAGACTTGTTCTAGCACATCTCCCAACACCCTGTCTCCAGCTCATGGTTAGTCCCTCCTCAGACCACCGATTGGGAACACCCCGCCAGCCTTGATCCGACCCAGTCATCTGACCATAATGATCCCGTCCTCGTAAAAGTGGCTCAGGTCTTTACACTTGCTCATTTCTCCCACATCCAACACGCTGACTACGAGAACCTGTTCACCCGCCATCTGACGTGTCCCCGAGCTTCGAATGCGCCGCTGTCAGGGGGTGAGCAGCGTTGTTCTCTTCACCTGTTCTGGCTCCTCGGCGTATCGCACAGTTAACGCAGCGAGAACAGACTCAGTAAAAACCAGAAAACCAGTACACAGGCAGTGAAGTGCAGTCAATAAGACAGATCTGATCGATGTTGTGTTGTGTTGACTTCTGACCTTTCAGGACCTACTTTGCGGGTCAGGAGCAGCAGGTCCGGTTGATCTATCAGGGTCAGCTGCTGCAGGATGATGCTCAGACTCTGGCTTCTCTGAACCTGGTCCATAACTGCGTCCTACACTGTCACATCTCTCAGCATGCCGGGCGGGGTGCGGCGGGGGGGCCACGGCCCACAGACCAGGTGCAGGTGGCTCTGAATGTGGGCAGCCTGATGGTCCCCTTGCTGGTCCTCATGCTGTCGGTGCTGTGGTACTGTCAGATCCAGTACCGGCAGTTCTTCACGGCCCCGGCCACCGCCTCGCTGGTCGGAGTCACTATCTTCCTCAGCCTGGTGGCCTTCGGAGTCTACCGCCGCTAGCTGCTCTCTGATTGGGTGCTGTGGTGATGTCAGCAGCCAGGGGCGGAGCTCTCTCTCTGTCCCTCTGACCTCAGAGCCGGCCGGGACTCACACCTGCGGGAGGGAACAGGTGCCGATAGTTAGTTTGTTTTTGTTTCTGTTGACATGGAGACGCTAAGTGTAAACAAGGACTTTAATTTTTATTTTTTTTTTAGATCACGTTTCAGTCGGTTGATCATCGATGTGCCTCTTTTACTTTCTGGTCTTCTTAGTTTCTGTCGACTGCCAGACTGTAACATGCTCACGTGTCTGTCTGTACGTCTGTCTGTGTGAACAGGGGGAGGAAGGTCACTTGTGTAAATTACAGCTTTTGAAGAAAGAGAAATTCTATTAAATCATTTATTTATCCTTTTGTGGTTCTTTTCTGTCTCTGTAAACGGATTCAAGTTATTTTACTTCCACTATTTTCAAATGGCTTTTCCTTTTTCAGAGCTATTTTTAGTCAAGTCTGTTAGTCTGTCAGCATCACAAATCTATAGTAATAAAACAACCAGTGAGGAGCAATGTAACGGTACCTGTAGTACCAGTAGCTGAGCTGAGGTGAGGGTAGCACCACCAGTAATACTAGCAGAAGCAGAGGCACCAGTAATGAGGGACTGTGGCAGGAGATCTACTGGCGGTGGTAGGATGGAAACGTGTCCGCTGTTCCACATCTCTCAGTATAAACCAAAGGTTGTAGAATATTGATGAAGTTAATGACCTGTAGGGCAGATATTTTACAACCCCTCGAACTGCTGGATTTAGGCTGAATGAAGAAGAGGGAATTTATTAAAGCAGGAGCTGCTCCTTTGGAGAGTTTGCAGGTCCTGTTTTGAGGAGCTGCACAGTCAGCCTCAGGTTTTTTATGAAATGACGACCATCTGAGGAAGATCTTAACTCAGACATGGAAGAGGACGTATTTACTAAATTATACACAGGTATTATTATACACCTGTTACACTTCAAAAAAATCAGACTTACAGATGACAATTACTGTTGGAGGTGTTAAACGGAAGCAGGTGCTTTTCTTCATTTATTGTGTTATACTGACAGGTGTTTCTATTATTTTGTCCACCCCGATCCAGGTGAATCAGCACACATAGAACACTAGAACCTGCATGAAGGAGGATTTATTACAGGACTGGATCAGATCGGGTTAGTCTGACCCTAATAACCCGGACTCGAAGTAAAAGCAGTCTGAGCGCCTTGTTGTAGACCAGCAGTGAAGACGGATGTACTGATCTCCTGTCAGCTCTAACTGTGACGTTAGGGGTTCAAGTGGCGTATCGGTAATGTGACTTTTCTTTGACACGAATCAAATCAGACCAGGAAGGTAAATAATTTTACAGCCGTCATTTTCTGTAAATTAAAGTTCAGATTATGTTACTTAGTTTATAAATATGAATTAACAGTTTAAAGAAGAAGTTAAAGAGCTTCAGAGGGACTGTCGGCACTGCTTATACTTTTTTTTAAATTTTATACAATTGAGATTTAATTAGGGAGTAAATGGTGAAAATGCTGCTTTGACTACTAGAGTTCAGCTATGGACCAAATGCATTTACACACATCAGAGCTCACTAATAAACGTTTAATCACCACATT
Organism: Xiphias gladius; assembly: GCF_016859285.1. Taxonomy (NCBI): domain Eukaryota; kingdom Metazoa; phylum Chordata; class Actinopteri; order Istiophoriformes; family Xiphiidae; genus Xiphias; species Xiphias gladius. The sequence goes on along the minus strand of NC_053414.1, from coordinate 1,311,020 downwards.
TGAACAGAACACGTTTTCTCTCTGTATAATCTGAACACTTTAAACCACTGAGACTGACGAATGTTATTTTCCAGGTGACATCTTCAGCCTCTTCTCTCTCAGGTGACAGTTTCATCTTCATTCATCAACACTGAAACATAAGGAAACAGTTCAGAGGGAGATTATAGATCCAGGGTCTTTAACCACATGATCCACATTAATCCAACTGTCGGACCGAAGCACAGATCCAGGAAAAACCTGTTTATTGATGGTGTGAATGGGTCAGCATGGGTCCACCTCACTGAGTCTAGCATTCAGCTCTGTCACCAGGACAGAACAGGTCAACATCAGGGAGCAGTGATGTCCTGTAGACCTGTAACTGGGCTGAGGCTGAAGCCAGGAGCTTTTTAAAAAAAATTGGGGTTTTTTTGCCAACTCAGAAGGTGTGGTTTTCATTTCAGCCATTGCATCTAACTACTGTTATGAGTGAAATGGCATGTGCTGGGTTTGTACACATGGTTTATACCGTACATCTGAGTCCTGGAGTCCTGGAGTCTGCAGCAGGTGCTCAGTTTCACCAATTACATCACAGTTTACAGGAATGTCAGGACTCAAAACAGGTAAAGTAGCAGCTGCCACCTGTTACAGTCTGACTGAAAATAAACTTCTGTGCTCGTTGACTCAAGGTTCATGACATTTTACAAAAGGTGCAAAACATGAGACTGTTTCATCACTACGGCCATCACACATGACATGACCACGGCACTGAGGTCAGAGTGAGGTCGCACCTGTAGCTGTGCTGACAGGTGTTCAGGCAGCTTGACACCTGCAGTTTCCAGCAGGATGATGGTTTCTGTCGGAGGGAAACTTGAGGAAGATGAAGACTCTTCATCATCACCACCACCACCACACTGAGTCACCTGCTGCAGACTGAAAACACACACACAGAGAAACAGACATATACAGGTGTGAGTTTACCTGTTGCTGACTGAGTCCAGCAGGTCTGAGGTGTGAGTTTACCTGTCGCTGACTGAGTCCAGCAGGTCTCAGGTGCGAGTTTACCTGTCGCTGACTGAGTCCAGCAGGTCTCAGGTGTGAGTTTACCTGTCACTGACTGAGTCCAGCAGGTGCTCTGTGTACATGTTTTTCCAGTCGTGGATGATTGACAGCATCGAGTCTCTGAAGGGTCGCAGGTCAACCTGCAGCCAGCCGTGCAGCACCTTGACCTCTTCCAGGTGAGTCACCTCTCCGCTCAGTCTGTGGAGTGACTCGATCTGAAACGGAAACACAAAACAGACACTAACAAGCAGCAGGGGGAGCAGACAGCGCCCTACGGACCTGAACCAACAGCAGGGTCACTCTAAACCTGCGAAGATGCTTCTGTCCTGCAGCCATCAGGTGAGGTCAAGTTATGACACACAGGTGTGACCTGACAAACCTGATCAACATCTGTCAACAGCAGAGACGAGAGGCTCCACCCACACTGCACCACACGGGTGGATACAATAATGACCACTAACTCCTGAGCAATAAATATTTAATATGAAACTAAGATTTTTACCTGGGAAACACCTGGCCAGGTGTGTCTCACCTCTCTCTGGAAGTCCTTCAGGGTGGGCGGGGTCTCTTCAGCCTCCAGCTCCTCAGGTCCCAGCGGTCTGCTGTAGGTCAAGAACTCCTGCATCACCCCCCGTCTGTCACTTTGCCACAGGTGAGAGTACTTGTCCAACCCAGCCCTCAGATGCTCCGCCTCCTCCCTCACCCGCAGCAGACGCTGCATCACTGCCTGTTCCAACGCCAAGAGCTCCGGACTCTGCTGCAGAGACATCTGAGAGACAGGTAGACACGTCCAGTTTGGTTCCTTGAAGCCTGTAACAGCAGCCTGTACGGGATTCAATGAGTGATGCGAGAATGATGTCAGAGTCACCTGGTAGTTGCCTTGACGACGCACAGAGATCCTGGGCGGCAGACTGGCTGCTGTGTAAACATCACTGATGATGGTCGTCAGGAGGTCAGAGAGGCCGCTGCCCACCGACGGCTCAAACACACTTCCTGTTTCCTTCAGCTGCAGAGAGACTGCCAACAACGCAGCACTGCAGCTCTGCGCACACACACACACACACACACGCTTTAATGGTGCACTACTAACCTGATCTGGGATCTGCTGTTTAGTATGAACAGCTGATTCAGGTCATTTGGTGTTGGTGTGTAAAAAACATACAAACAAACAAACAAAAAAGAAACTCAATAAATTCACTCTGCAATCTAACACACAGTTTAATGTTTGAATGACTTGTGTCAAATTTCTCAACTTTCTTCCAATAACGCAGCAAAAAGCACAAAGTTTCTGTCACATCTGGTCTGCAAATCTTTTTTCTCCCTTTTTGAAATTTCTTGTCTCAGAGTAAATCAGAGAAATTCGCTCTTAATGTTACATTTAACCCTATGACAGAGCCCCACGTGTTATATCCCGTTTAATGTTCGAGTCTTATTTCCCATTTTATTTTGAAAAACTTCTCTCTCTTGTCGTTCCAGTTCCTGCCCTTATTCCACCGAAAGCTCTCGTGTGGCCTTCATGATCACAGACCCACCGCTCAGTGGGACAGACAATCTGCCATCTCCCTTTCTGTGGAGGCTTTTAGAGGCCTTGAGAAAGGGGTTTAGACTCTGTACTCCAGGCCGAGGCAGCATGGAGGCTACTGGCTTTTGGGCAAGGCAGCAGCCGGGTGGCCAACCATGCAGTTTGTTTCCGGTCCCTGGCTGCTGACGGTGACTACAACACACACTCTTTGTCCGACACTTTCCTGCACAGTTTATCCGATCACATCAAAGGCCATCTTACACCCTTAGACCTTAGACTTACTCACCGACTTTGACCCTCTGGTCACCTTAGCCATTAAGATTGATAACTGCCTGTTTGAGAGAAGGAAGGAAGAGCCGACCTGAAAGGAGACCTCCCTTCCACTGGGGGCAGTCCACTTCCCTGCTAGCAGACATTCGACCTCCCGTTGCCATGGTGAGTCCCAAAGATGAGGTGACAGCTCTCTGGTGGCAGGGAGGAGCCAATGCCGGTGGGCCACACTCACCCTACCCCCGAGGAGCTCGAAAGCTGACTTTAGGAGGGAAGGTGCATCTACTGTGGTCAACTTGGACATTTCCTGGCGGGGCGCCCAGTAAAAGGCCAGGCTGATCAGTAAAGGGAGGGTTACTGGTGAGCTGCTCCTCTTCTTCTCCCCAACCCTCTCAACCTCTGACTCATGCTCACCTGGTCTCTCCTGTTGCATCTCTGAAGTTGGCTGTTTTTATGGATTCCGGGACAGATGAAAATTTCATGGACAGGGGATGAGCTCACCAACTCCAGCTCGAATTGGAGCCACACCCTTGTCCCCCATTTGCCAACACCTCAGATAACCATCTCCTGTGTCGGGGGCTGCACCAGAGTCCACCCCTAGACCTCCACGTGTCGGCAACCATTCTGAAACCATTGCTTTTCATGTTGCATTTGCAACTCATCATGTCTCCTGTCTGCCTCTCCCAACGTTCTCCCCAAGTCTGTGATCTTCCCCAGAGTTTCCTGTCCTTTGTGGCATTCCCTCCGTCTACCTGGACCTGAAAGAATTTTTCAACAAGGCCCATGCAACATCCCTACCTCCTCATCGGCCATACAACTGCACCATTGACCTCCTTCCCGGGGCTTCCACTCCTAAAAGCCCGCCTCTACTCCCTGTCAGCCCCGGAGAGGGAGGCTATGAATCAATACTTCCAGAATTCCCTTCCTTGTCTCCCACTGACGCCGGACTCTTCTTTATAGACAAGACAGACAAGACACTTTGGCCGTGAATCGACTACCGGGGTCTCAATGATGTCAACATCAAGAACATGTGCCCCCTCCCACTCATCTCTACAGCTTTTGAACTTTTACAAGGTGCCACTAATTTTTTTTTACTAAACTTGATCTCAGGAATGCCTATCAGCCTGCTCACGTCACGGAGGGGATGAGTGGACAACGGCCTTCAAAACCCCCAGTGGCCACTACGAGTACCTGGTAATGCCATTTGGGTTATAACTAATGCTCCAGCTGCCTTCTAGGCCTTAATCAACGATGTTCTTCGCTACATGATGAATCATTTTGTGTTTGTCTGTCTGGTTGACGTTCTGAGAGCTCACCCCATTATATGCTTCTCCTCTTTGGCTTGTCCTTTGCCAGATTGTCTTTGTTACTCCTACAGTGTGCATTGCTTTCCAGCATTCTCCTCACGTTTGCCTTATTTGATACATTGCCTTGTGTCTTGGTTTTTGCGTATTCCCTGGCTACTACTGTTTGCCTTTATCAGACTGACTTCCTGTGTAGGACCCTGTGGCTCTTCAGTAAAGACACTTCTTTTTTGAACCTTACCTGGTCTCCTGCGAGTTTCTCTGCCTCGGAGTCTCTGTCCTCACCAGAAACGTGTGTCTTATGTGTTGGCCCCCAGGCACTCAGGGGGCCCCTCATTTAGAGGTCGAGCAGAGTTTCAGTGCTCTATTGTAAACAGTGTGTGACAGTGATGCTGCAGTCTGTTACTGTACGATGGCGACACCCTGTCAGAATAACGACCCCCACATCTGCAAACACCGTATTAGGGTTTCTATTGGCCGACTGTGAGGTAAACACACGTATAGGACAGAAGAGTCATGTGACTGTACCTTAACAGGACATGATGACACCATCAGGGCTGACACTCAGCAGGTGTGTGTACCTGTGGGTTCATGTTGTCAGACAGGAAGTGTAGTGATCTGAGCAGCAGCTGGAACAGTCCATCTTGGACTTTGTCATCAATGTTGTCCAGATACCTGAACCAGGACTCAGAGCAGTCAGTAGCTCTGTACAGACTCCTGTTCACCTGAGGACACAGCATAGTCACATAAACACCCATTCTCCTCCTCCTCCCACCTCCTCATCCTCAGGTGTTACCTGTGTTAACCTCAGCAGCTCCTGTCCCTCCTCTCTGATGCGCTTGTAGCTCTGTTCTGTGGCTCCACCATCCAGCAGTGACTCAGCTGAGCGCTGCAGCAGGTGAAGCTCCGCCCAGCCCTGCGCAAGAACATTAACACACTGATGCACACCACGGTCTACTGCATGTTAGATTTCACTGTGAGACCAAACTTTATCTTCTGTTTCAAACATCACACTCGTATCAGAGGAGTCACAGTGGATCTAAATACAGGACGTGTCTCTGTCTGTCTCTGACCCGTCTAACAACAGTGGTCAGGTGTTCTAACAAAGGTTTTACTGAGAAAACGAACAAAGGCAGTAAAGACCGACGCGCTCAGATTTAAAGGACAGTCTGTCTTAAACATAAACATGTGAACTGGATTTTCCTCCTGTTCATTCTGGACATTAACAGGTCTTTGCACAATATTTTCTTATTCTGTGTGAGTTTATCTGAAGTCAATGTGAAGCTTCATCACTCTGGATTAGTCAAATAATTTCCAGAGTCACAGTGTGTCGGGTTCCAAATCCCCTCTTTGTTTCCACAGACACTTTCCCTGTCCCCGTCTTAGATTCACACACCTTCGTTTCCCCGTCACTGACTTCAGCTCATTCAGATGATGATGATGTCTCACAACAACACTGATGAGGAAAAACCTCTTCTATTAAACACACTGATCAGAGGTCAGAGGTCAGCTGACTGACCTGGATGATGTGTGTCATGGCGTCCGTGTTGGCCCTGGCCTCAGTGACTGAGGAATGAAACATCAACACTTTGTCTGTCTGCTGCTTCACCAGCTGCTGCAAACCTGAACATTCACACACAGAAAGAGACACACCTATAAACACACACAGAGACACACACACCCGTCTAGGAGTGTTCAGAGAGCGGAGAAAACTGCCCCGGGAGAATCTGATTGACTTTGTATGTTATGACTCCGGCTCTGAAATTGGACTCATCAGTCCCCGTCCTCTCACAGCAGTTGTCGGTCAGGTATCACGTCAGGTGACGTCAGGTGATGTAACAGGCTGGTTTGAGATGATCCAGACCTGCACAGAATCGGTCACCAGCGATAACCACACAGTGCAGCCGGTCAGATCTACATTAGCAATGATCGAGGCGGCAGCAGTTTTTGGAGCCAGGTGCCGCAGTGCATGATGGGAACCACCTGTTCTATTCTGTATTTACTGTAATGGACTGCCCCTCGGGGACATTAAAGCTTAGCTACTGTACTCTGCTCTCCGTGATGTGTCATGCGATGTGTCACCTTCAGAGCCCCAGGTGTTCCCCTGCAGTTCTGACAGAGTCCGGTTCAGGTCCTGCAGCTGGTCCTTGATCAGAGGAAGCTCGACCTGCAGGACGTCACTCACCACCTGACGGAGGACCACAGTCTGTCAGATGACCTTCACTTTGAGCTCTGCTCCAGCTCTGAGTTCTTTTAAATCAGTCTGTTTGCTGCTGCCTTTGATTCAATTCAATTTGGAACAGCTGCAGTGTTTATTCTCCTGTTTAATCTGTTTTTATTCTATTTAACCTCATTTTTACCATTTATGTTATTTTGAAATACTATTTATGTGTATTCTTATATTGTCTTAGGTTTCTTTTGTATTTGTGTTGTGCTGTAGAAAGGTGCTGTATAGATAAACTCACCTTCACCTGGATCCACCTGTCAGTTTCAGAACCAAAACAATGTGCGTGTTTGTGTACCTGGTTGTAGCAAGCCACCATGTGACTCAGGCTGAGGTAGTTCTGCGTGACGTCATCTCTGCAGGTGCAGAGTTGAGCAGCGTGGGGGCGGAGCTCCATGTCTCTCTCCCTGATCACATACCTGAGCTCCCTCAGCACCGCCTCCAGCTGGTAACACCCACACACACTTGTCTTACATTAATGGTGAGAACATTCATTGACATTATGCATTCCCTAGTCCCTAACCCAAACCTTAAAGGTTCACTAGGTAACTTTGCCATATTTGCTGAAACTGTCACAAATGTCTTGACAGTAGTACATGAGACTAAGGTAATCTGTGAAATCATCAGGTTCCTCTGGCTCCTCCTAGTGCTCCTAGTGGCATTTGCAAGAATCCACCACGCCTGACTGAAAAAAATCTGATGTTTCTTCTCCTCACATTCTCCCCTGATATTCTGGAGTAAACGGGCCTCAGTTTTAAATGAAAGAAGAGAAAAAGCTACATCACAACGTTCAGCGGTTTTCTCCTCTTTGTTGACTTCCCTAATGTCAACTTATGTGGTAATACTGAGGTTAAACCATAAAGAAGTATAGTGATCTATGGTTTTGTTTTTACATATATATTTCTAGTTATTTTATTTTTTTAAATTGTTACAGTAAAGATACAACACACACTGTTACAGTAAGAAATACAAACACACACTGACCTTGTGGCTGCTGTTGACTCCCAGCATGCCTTGCTGGTTGAACTGGATCAGGGGTTGTTCCAGTACAAATCCACAGTCCGAGTCCAGCTGAGAGCTCCATTCTGACTTCAGTCTGTCTCTGAAGTCCTGCAGGGGGTCCACAATCTGCTGGAACCTCTGCAGAACTAGCTGACCTGAGTCCACACACCTGAACACAACAGAGATCGACAAGTGTCAAGTCAAATCAAAAAGTCAAGACACACACTGAAAACCCGCTGAGTGTTTAGTGTATGTCCGCAGTGATCTTTGATCTTACAGGTGTTGAACAGTCCTGTAGTTCGTCAGAGAGTCTTCGGCTCTCAGTCGGAGCTGCTGAGTCCAGCAGAGGCCAGCTGCAGCAGTCGGAGTGAACCTGCTGAATGTTTTCGATTTCTCTCTCTGACTGTAGAACAGCAGCTTAGTGTGATCCAGCTCCATCAGGACCATATCCACCAGCCGGATCAGGTAAGGTCGCAGTTGATCCTGGATCAGACGCCGGTCCAGGATGAACCCGAACATGTTGACCAGCTGAAACGCATACTGGATCAGACTCAGAGCTCATTTCCCGCGGCTGCTGTACTTTGTCAGAGGTACGGACTCGTACCTTTGCTGCAGAGGAAGAGACGCTGCAGTTCTCCAAGGCTCTGCTTAGCACCGACACCAGACGTCTCTCCAGGTCTGACACCTGAACCTGGAACTGATCCAGGTACAGTTCAAAGCTCTGAGAGGAAGACGAGGAGGAAGCGGAGTCATACACAGCTCAGTCAAACATCGAGTACCTCACACAGATCAGCGGACTGTCACCTGGTCGTCGGAGTCGGTGGGGTCACAGTTACAGTGAGACAGGACCGTTACATGACGCAGGAAGTCCCGATACATGTTCTTAGCCACATCTGTCCACATCCTGCCATTGACACCGGACAGAACCACTTGATCCAGCTGATACAGCTGCAGACTGACACAGAATACCTCCTGCAGGAGGAGAGAGGAGAAGACATTTTCATTTCATAAAACTCAACTTTAATCTCAAAAAGTTCCATCCGAGTGTTCGCTGAGATCTGAACTGAAAAGCAACAAACAGGATGAAACTAACACCGACGATACCTCTGCTGCTAACGTCAACCAGAACAATAAGTGAAGCAGCAGTGTCCTGTATGCAGCTGCTGTTTGTCCAGCTGATTAAGTGAAACTTCAGACTAGCGATCAATTACTAAATCAACCAATTAATACACAGAAATCATATTATGACGACAATTCAATGCTTTCACTTAAAATGATGATGCTCTGACTTTGTATAGTTGCTGTTTTAAGAAATGGTCAGCCAAGTTAAGAATATTAAATATAGCACATGACGATGCAGAACGTCCACTGTTGGACATAAACGTGATGAGGCTGAACGAGCTGAGAAGATTACGTTTTAAAACAACGTCAAAAACCCAATTTTTCCTTTATCAACAAAAAAGGCTGCAGCTTTGAATAGCTGGTGTCACACAAATATAAAATCGGTTGCGACAGACTTCAGTTCTACTTATTTTCTTTAAGATAATGATTATGCCTCAGCTACATGATCGCGTGCTGTTTTTTTCATTATTGTTATTCTAGCTGCTGAAAACACCTGCTCAGGTGAGACAGATAGGCCTGGTCAAATAACACTGTGTGCCAACTTCACCAGCTCAGAGAATCTTTAAACATTTAACTCACACCAGTAAACTGGTTATTCCATCTGTGGCCCTTACTGACGGGCAGCACTCACACCTGTAACTCCATCACATTAAACGGACACACACCACCTAATGACACAACCTGCGACTACAAAACCACTGTACTCATCTGGTACTTTACACTTCGTGTGTCTCATCTTCTACTTTCTAGGTTAATATATTTTATGGACATTTTTACTTTTACTAACAGAGATACACAAAAGACAAACCCACGACATTTACTGCATATAGTTCAACTCAATTCTCCGTACACTTTTCAGCGATACATATTGAAGGTCTCCATATTGTGTATGTATGTTGTATGTGAGTACTTGGATGCCCTGCAGACGGTGTAGGAAGTTGTCCAGGTGGATGAAGACCAGGTGTGAGGGAAAGTCCCAGCTCTGGGAGACTCGGTCCTGCAGCAGAGACAAACATGCAGCAGTCAAACTGTCAGTCTGTGTCTCAGAGGAACCACGGGTCTTTCCTCAGCCAATCATTGACTGGACGGTTTATGTACAAAATACTGATTATTAGACATGTGTTTCATCTACATCATTAATAAAAGTCTTGTAACTTTGTCTATTTTTTCTTATTTTCTGTTCCCAGTGCATCTTGACTCATTCAGGAAAACCGAAGCACAGCTACCATTATTGCTCCTGTATCAGCCTGAACCTGGAGAGGACGTCAGGCTCACTGTACCTTATGGATTTTACTGAAAGTATTTACAGCCGGTCTGTCATGTTCATTCAATTACAAACAGATGTGACTGGTGCTTCTGCTGCCACTGGTGCTGTTTTCTGTCACAGTAAAGTCAGTTTCACCTTTTTCTCTCTGTCTGCTCTGTGAAGTCACTCTGAGTTCTCTTAGAGTAACTGATCCTGATCCAGTGTTTTCTTTTAGTTCTGATCTGGTTCACGTTCGCACGCGTTAGAGAAATAAACAGGAAGCGATACGGACTGACAGGTAGCTCACTGATTGGACAGTTTTGGTGAAGTCTTCCGACATCATCAGTTAAGCTTAGGTGGCTGACAGCAGGTCATTCTGCACTTTAATGTTTCTAAAGTGTTTATTTCCTTTCTCACTGACGATCAGTGTTATTCGACTGTAAATCAGCTGCATGTTGAATAGTGATGAACAGGTAGAAACAGGAGGAGAAAGAGTCGTCTGTGCGGAGATAAACAGGGATCACTGAGTCACTCTGCCAAAGGCAAATATAGTGGAAACACATTCGTCACTACACAGACGGATTATAAAGCTCCTCCTGAACAGTTCACAGATCAGCTGATTGATGAGTTGTTTATCTTCTTAATTCATGTTGAAATCGCAGAGCTACCATCAGAAAATCCCTCTGACTGGAACCAAACTGAGACCCTCCTTTTCACTTGATCTCAGTCGGGTTGTTTGTTCCACAGTAGAGTTTGATTTAACTGAGCCAGGTCGGATGTGAAAGCAGTACTACAGTACCCATGAGCCTCAGCAGCAGTACGCACAAAGTGAAACCCATAACACAAATCATGTGGTCTGCAGCTGTACCTGGCTCTGGTCCTCCAGCTGAGCCCTGATCTGACTGTACGTCTCTTTGAAAGTTTGCAGAGTCCAGATCACCAGTCTGACATCATCCAGGACCAGACCAGGGTCTGACACCAGACCATGCATCACTTCCTCCCCTCGCAGGAACTTCCTGCTCTGCAACAACAGAAGAAGAAATTTGGAGGGTTTGATGATAAAAGACAGAACACACACACACATTCACTCAGTTTGTTGGTACCAGGTGTATGAGGAGGTTGCAGATCTCCTGCAGCAGGACCACCATCCTGCAGGGTTTACAGTAGAACTCAGACCTGATCCACACCAGAAGCACCTCCTCCAGCACAGACGCCATGTTTTCCCCCAGCTGCCAATCAGGGGGAGGGAGGGAGGAGTGAATGAGTCAACAAGTGAATAAGGGGCTGGTTCAGACTCAGTCCAGGTCTATGAAGGGGATCAGGTGTACTGCTGGTTTACAGCAGCTTTTAGGAAAGACAATTATCTTATTTCCTCTTCTTAATGTAAATAGGGCTGAAACTAAAGATTATGTTCATTACAATTTATCTGCTGACTATTTTCTTGATTGATTGATTAATTGTTTGGTGTATTAAACATCAGAAAACAATATCCCACAGTCCAAGCTGACATCTTCAAATGTTGTGTCCGACCAGCAGTTTAAAACACAAGAGACTGAGTTTACTGTGATAGAAAACAGAGAAAAACAGCTGTTCACGTTTGAGAAGCTGGAACCATCAAATTTTTGGAACTTTTGCTTGAAGAGTGATTAATCAAACGATTCATCAATTATCATAATAGCGCAGATGAATTTAATGTTTACTAACTGACTAACGGATGCAGTTGTAGATGAAATGGTGTGTGTGTAAACCTGCGCAGAGACTCACAGAAAGTCGAAGAAGAGATATAAAGACAAGTCTGTTGTTTTGTTGCAGCAGCAGTGACCTGTTTGTGAGTGTGCAGGTACCTGCTGGTACTCCATCTGCTCCACCTCCTCCAGCTTCTTCTGCAGAGGAGACAGGTTCAGGGTCACATCCTCCGCCTCCTTCACACCTGAGAGAGGACATCAGCTGTGTTTCAGGCTGCAGGTAACAAGTGTTGTTATTTAACAGGTTCATACAGAAGTGATGTCTACCTTCCTGGACGTCTCTGTACATGTCTCTCAGCGTGGACCAGTAGACACTTTCTGCCCTCTCAACAATAAACGCCACCAGCTGAGCTCTGCTGCTCATCAACTGAACAGACAACACCACCACAAAATAAACAATCAATCAACAAGACAAGGTTTCATTTTCAAGGGCTGATGCTCAGTCACCGTTTGACTATACTTTTATCAGTGTTCCTGCAGACTCCTTTGCGGTCTGTATTTATCAAATTGACCCAAGAAGATAATCAGTCCTAACTGGACTAAAATCCTCAGAGTGAAACAAGTTTGGTGCAACTGTCAGGACTCTCTCCTGCTTATTTTTCTTTCAGAAACCAGTCAGGTGACGTCAGCAGCTTCTCAGCTGTTGCTTCCTCCGGTTAAAATGAATTCAGCGGCGGTAGATTATATCAGCTGTAGCTGATTAATGTTAATTAATGTGAAACTTTAGTCTGCTGGTTAATGTGCTCAGCTCACGTTCAGGTTGGAGCTAATTTGGTTTCATTAATGTTAATGTCGATTTAATTCAGTGGCCGCCACTAAAAACTGTAGGATTTCTGTATTCTGGTCCAACAACAGCTGATCACAGATCTGAACTGGATCTTTATTTACAACTTTAGTTACTGACAAATGATCAAAGTTAAACTTACTGAGATCCAATAAGGGAGTCTTGAGGATTCAGATTTGATGGTGGATTTGGATTTGACATAATGCTATTGACCACCAGCCCTCCTAGGTTCTGACCTACTTCATCACCTGCTGTTGGATGAAGAGCAGGTTCCGTCGTCGGTTCTTCCAGAAGTGGAACTCCTCTGAAGGAAGCGGCTTCAGTCCGTCCACAACTGGCTGAGACGAGTCCTGCTGCAGGAACTCAGACACAAGCTCCGCCCACTCTATGATCGTCCAATCACAGGTGTGGAGCAGTTTCATGTCTGATACCTTCCTGTTAGAAGAGGAGAGCAACTGCGAGCCCGTCAATCAGATCTTTCAATCCGGGCGTACATTACCGCAGAGTCCACTGTTGTCTCTGCACTACCTGCCCGTCTCCTATCGCTCGGACTCTGAATTAAAGTACACCTGGATTGACAGGTGTGGGAATCTGAGGGCAGGAAGCGTCAGTAGTTCAACTTACTCTGTGTTTCTATCCAAAACAGAAAAGCTTCATGTCTGACAGCTTCCTTTCATTAGCAGTTGACAAACAGAAATTCAGGACAGATTGTCAGAGAAACTGTGTCGGTATAGGATGATGGTATCAGGCCCGTTGGTATGAATGTGATTGAGAATGGTTGTGTGTGTGTCAGTACTGTCCAGGTGTACCCCACCTCCTGCCCAGTGTCAGCTGGGAACATCATAACAGCAACTTTATAAAATCATTTTAAACAAGGTTTAATGCAGAAGTACAGTTAAAAATAAATACCAAATCAGCATACATGCACACACACAAAAGAAAAAAAAAAGAAAAAAAAGGAATAAATAAATGTGGAAACTGTAGTGACTGATCTCAGGTCATTTGGGACCAAAGTACCAAAACCTCCCTCTGGAGTCCTGAATCTTACTGTGGGTACAGTTGGGTCCAGACCACCAGATGACCTAAAATACTGCATAACGCTTCAGCGTCATACACAAGATGGCAGTACAGGCTACAAACCTGTAAATAAACAGAGGGCTGCTGTGGCATCATCTGTGGCGATCGACATAAATGACATTCAGTGTACTGTATTCAGCAGACTGCAGTGTAAGCATGTGACCCGTTCACGTACATTTGGGCTTTTACCACATTTTCTGAATGTTACGACTGAACTACACCAACCTGCTCACCCCTGTGCTAAACGTTATTAGTTCATCTACAGCAGGTCTCATGTTCACTAACATGTAGAGCACTAACTATAAAAATGTCTCGATTTCTAATCAGAGTCACAGACCAGATGCAGAGAAACCAGGCAGAAGGAAAATCAGAGGGATATGAGACGAGCTGAGCGTCATGCCCCGCTCTGAGTACTAGGTTATGTTTTCTTAGTGTCATTCATTCGTGGTTTCCTGTTTTATTTTTGTGATACTCACCTCTCCTCTCCTCTCGTTTCAACCTGCCCTTGTGTGTTTCCTGCCTTTGTGATTGTCTACCCTGCCCTGATTAGTTCCACCTGCGTCTCTTTGTCTTCCCCTCACTAGTGTATTAAATCTGTGTGTTCCCTTCGCTCAGCGCCAGTTCATCTTTGCACCATGAGTCAAGCGTGCAGGGTTCCTTGTTTTTGATTTATGACCGGTTACCTGACCCTGCCTTTGCCTAATCTTCTGACTGCAGGCTGTGTACTGAACTCTGTTGAAACAGTAACAGACAGGGATTTTTTAACCTAGTGCTCTTCTGAGTCGTGCATTCGAGTCTTCTCTCCTGTGGTGTTCCAGTTGTTACACAGAGGGCATTTCTAGAGTAATGGAGAGTCCTTCAGAGGAAATCTTAAACCCTTTTTGTGTTTTAAGATGCAATTGAGCCCTCTCTGGTCTCAACCAAAGCAATTTAGTGGCATTTCCATACCACACACCCAAAACCGTTTTGGTGTTTGATGGTAAAAGTGTCTCCTGTTGACTGAGTCCAGCCAGTGAAGACCACTGGACTGAAGGATAAACAGGTAAAGTTAATGGCTGGATGGATGCTGATATCTTATTCCACTGCTCGCTGAATAATTTCACACCACACTTCACTGTAAATCTTTACATTCAAAATTCTAAAAACAAAGAGGCTATAAAATGCTAAGATATCCTGGATTATCAACTTAATCCTCTTCTAAAGTACTTTTATATGCCTAGCTATTTTTATTTTGATTTTCCTTTCAAACCTTGTATCTTTTTTTTTTTTTAACTATTGTTATTTCTAGTTCCTACGCATTTCCTCAGTGTTACCCTGCTGAATGCTGTTTTTGAGCGATTTCTGTGTTTTCTGTTTCTTCGTACGTTCTGCTTCTTGTCAAAGAAGTCTAATTTGCAGCTACAACAGGAGGCTGCTTGTCACAGACAGCTCGGCCTAGAAGACAAAAGGTGGACCTGCCTACCCTCCTTTGGCGGCGTCGTACAGAGCATCGTCATGGAGAGCGTCGGGATGAGGCAGGAAGGTGCGTCCCTCTATCTGAGCCTTCATCACCAGCGCTTCGTTCTTCTGTCGCTCCATGAGCCTAAAGGCCTCGTCGATCACACCCGACACCCACCTGCTGCTGTTCTCCGGGTTGCTAAGCAACGGGCAGGTCACCTGAGGCGAGACACTACATACCTTCAGGCGTTACAGCATTAATGTCCCGCAGGGGGCGCTCTTTTACACTAACAAACGTATCTAAATTAGCCTAAGCATACCTCGCCTTAATGTTACTGTTAGCTTTAGCCCTGTCTTATCTTCTGCTAATATTACAGTTAGCTTTGGCTTAACTAAAATAGCCCTATCATACTTGCCTGCGATCGTTAGGACTTACTTTTTGCTTAGCTTACCTACTTTAGCCTTAGCCTAGCTGGCCTTAATGTTTGTTATTCTTTGCTTTGATCTTAGTTTACCTAGTCTTAACATCATCTTTTGGTTTAACTTTTGCCTCATTAGACCTAATTTGTCTCCATTACCATTTGATTAAAAATTTTGTATTTTATAATTACCTTAGCTCAACATCAAGTTAGCCATATCTTACAATTTGCCTTAGCTTAACAGTGGCATTAATTTAGTCCTATCTTAAATTACCCACAGGTTACAATTAGCCTTAAATTTACCCTAAGCTTAATTTAGCTACAGCTCATTGTTAGCTTTAATATTAGCTTAATCTTATAAAATGCTAAGGTAACAGTTACATTCAGCCCTACTTTTTATTAGCCTAAGCTAAGTTACATTTAGCCTTACCGTACCTGTTCAGTGACACAGATGATGAAGTTCAGGACCTCTTCTCCCTGAACTTCTTGAAAGATTAAAATTTTCCTGGAGTTTTCCTTAGTCACGGCTTCACGGGCCGTTTTAGAGACACAGATTACTTTACTTTGGATGTTCTGGGGGAAGTCGAGGCTGACAGAGAGTCTGGAGTCCGGGTCCTGACAGATGAACAGGTGACAGTAATCTTGAGCGTTAAAGAAACTGTTGAAGTTCACCTGGTTCCCCTCCTCCGACACAAACTCCTGCCATCTTGCCTCATCCAGCCTCAAACTTTTAACGGTGAAACTCCGGACAGGATCCAACCGCTCGTCTTTACCCTCCATCTCTCTCTTTGTTCCTCTTTCTCTGAGTGTCTGAAAAAACTGGTCAAAAACCTTGAAAATCCCACCGTTGAATTTCTAACGGTCAAACCAGTCACTCGCTGCCTTCAGTGTCTCTCCACGGGTCGTACTTTCCAAATTCAATGCATTCAAAAGCTTTTGATAACAAAAAACAAACGATTTTCACATGTTGTTTTAAATAAACCGTCAGCGACTACTTTAAATGTAGTAGTGATATCTTTTTTTTTTTTATTTCATTTATGTTCCTAGGTTCACTGCAAAAGTGTCTCTGACAGAATCAAACATGACCAATCCACAAATAAAGCGCTGGACAATTATATTTATTTATCTGCCGAAAGAATAAACTCTTAAGTATTTACCCGACAGAAATGTAGAATAAGTTGAAGAAAGCAGTATATCCTACTGCAGTTTGAGCCTTTGAAGCCAGCAATTCTTTAAAAAAAAAAAAAATCTCCAATATAAAACCAACCTTTTTATTTTCTGTGTACTGTATTTAATATTTTATCAAAATACAAACACATCTTTATTTATAATTTGGTTGTAGGGGTGAAGACAAATCACTTTCCTTTGTGTATGTGGTATTACTTTTTTGTTAATAATTAATTTAAGAAACGATCATTTAATTATGCATACAGGCTGAGCTAAAATATTTAACTCGTTTGTCTTTAATTCCAGCTGTAAATATCTAACCACATGAATCTTCATCTGTAAATTAAATTTCCGGATGTTTCTGTATCAGTCACAGAAATGACAGCTACACTGGAAATTTAAATTTGTATTTAAATTATTTGATGTGTTCTCTGTCAGTGTGAGAGTTGACTGTTCGAATCTCTTCACCAGCTTCTAATCACTGATTTAAAAACTCGTCTCCTGACAGACATTGTTCTGGATTTTAACAAAAGCGGGAACTGTCCTGAGTTGTTTATAAACCGACAGAAGAAGAAGAAGACGACGACACGCTGTGATTGGCCGATGGCCTGCATAAAGATATCATGGCGGCGGCTCGCCGGGCTGGTTTCAGGACAGAGAGCGGAACATTCGGAGCTGTTCGGAGAAAACGTAGATAAGCCGAAGACAGTGAAGCATTTCGGGTGCGTGGAGGAGCTCGGTCCGGTATCTCTGCTGTCGCTGATTTTCAGCCGAAGCTAAAGCTAACTTCAGAAGCTTTCCCTCTCACCAAAGGCTGGAAACTTTGGGGCTAAGCTAACATGCTAACCTACAGACCACGTTGTTGTGTCGAAGTCTGTTTCCTCGTCGATATGTATTTAACCTGACTTTAACCCGAACCGAACCTTATGCTAACCTTAACCACCGGGGGGGGGGGGGGGACGTGGGAACGGACACATCTCCGGAATAACGGGTCCCCTCTCCGGACCCGCTGGGCCGGGTTCAGTCGTTTCTGATCCCGGACCAGCCGTCCCTGGTGGATCTGTTAAAGCTGAAGTAGAGTCCGGACTCTGAAGGTCTGTGTGGGCAGTTAAAAAGGACCGTGTTGAAATTGAACCTGGACTTTAGTGACCCGCTCTCACTGCTCTGAACCAGACTTCTATTTAGCTTTTACTCCCTTTAAGCTGCGCTCTGAACGTTAGCTTCTAAATAAAACCTTATTTTTCGTGTTATCCAGAACCATGTTATATCTTATAGTATATTAATGGTCCTTCGGGGCACCGCTCGCTGGCCACGGTGTTAGAATCACCTTTAACTCCAGGTTACGGAGGTGGTCAAAATGCTTTGCATTCTTAAAGCCACCAGTTATTAAAGGCTGTATTCACCCAAACTACAACAAACGGAGTGGAGGTGAATAAAGTTTAGATTGCTCAGTGTTGTAGGTCTGAATAATCCACCAGACAGTGACAGATTTCATTGTAGCTGTTTCTTCGGTAGAAAGTTCTTCTAATGAAAACTGACAATAACGGCATGTTTCAAGTAGTTGCAGATTAATTTTGTTTGAATAATTAAAACAGTATTTACAGGAGGGTACGACTGTTAATGACGAAAAGTCCACAGGGAATCAAACAGGTGGAGAAGAAAACAATTATTTACGGTTGATCATTTTTACACCTCAGCAGGAACCACAGACCTGACGTGCTGGTGTGGACCGACCAGGACCACCCCCCCACCAATATTCATGGGTCTGACAGGTAAGATGCATTGAACACACCAAACCCACAGGGCAGGACAGCCCCTGTCGTTCTGCCTGGAATTGATGTAATAAAAGGCCGACTGAAGCGCCTCCCCCAAGCAGTCTGTTCACAGGGGGGGGCGCCGTGACAAAACCGGACTGAAGCGTATTCTGATCCAGGCAGCTCGCAGGGGAGTTCTCTGAAGAGATTTATACAGGACAAGACTGCTTGCTCCTCAGGTGAGACTCTACTTGTTCATTAATGCTTCTCTCTGATTGGCTCTGACAGATTGACCCCTGGAGACGAAACCGTGACGACATCAGTGATTTCAAACCTCTAACAGGATGGTCAGTGTCAAACATCCAGTCGTGGCTGTGCTTAGTGTCTGCTGGGAGATGATGTAAACAAAAGGCCGAATTGTAGCGCCCCCGCCAGGCAGTGTGTTCTCAGAGTGGGGGTGCCCTGACAAAGACTGACCGAAGCGTTTATCTGATCCCGGAACAGCTGACTCACTGAGGGTCACATGACACAAATAGCTGCAGGTTTATTTTAATAGCTGGAGGAAAACTTAATATCAACAATTTAGACAATTGATGTCGTTAGAACCAGTTTACTGAAATATTTCACTCAAGGTCCACTTACTGGCTTTTTCCACAGCTTTGAGACAGAGCTGCATCAGATAGTCTAAAGACAGAAAACTAATCTAACATCCTGATAAGTGATTAAGTTTCAGTTACTGTTGAATTAATAAATATTTCAGAGCAGTTACTATATCATCCTTTAAAATCTCATGACAGTATGAAAACTATTTTCTCTCACAACTACAAACACTGGGATCTGTAAATTCTCCTGGAGCTTCAGCAGGCCTCCAAAAAAAAGCTAGTAAGGGGACATTGAGTTGGATTATTTTGTCACAGTTTCAAAGCTCAATAAATGTTGAGGGTCAGAATAAATTCACTGAACTGTGTGTGGCATCTGGTCTCCTGCAGGTTTGTTTCTGCGATCCTGGAGGACTCAGTCTGTCTGGAGGTAAGACCTGTAACACCTGCAGAATCATAACGAATAGTTTCCTGGCAGCAGATTGAGGACTGTTGGTGGCTCTTCAGCCTGGACGCAGTTTAACTTAAAGCTCAGTCCCACTTCACACTGCACTGGTTTCCAGTCTCTTTATACTGGGAAAGACACTTAAGCCAAAGAAGTCAGTAAAGGAGATTTATGGTCAGTGCACTGTGATGTGACTGCAACCAAGCTAAGCTACTGCCCCATGACCCCGCTCACCACCTGCTGCGATGATGATGATGCATTCTATGTGGAACCTGCATTGTGCTATTCTTTATTCATTCATTTATTTAGTTATTGTGTGTGTGTGTGTGTGTGTGTGTGTGTGTTAAAAAAAATTCATTCAAAGCTGCATTATGGGTATGAAAGTGTAAATAAAAGAATTTTGCCTATTTAAAACAAACAGGTCCTTCACTGCCCCTGAGGTTGTGGCACGTTTACTTATCGGTAAGTGAGATTTGCCCTGTCTCCTTCTCCTGGGAGTATTTTCCATTTAGCACCGTGAAATGCGGAATCACAAAATTGACCTGGTTAAGGTTCCTTTATTTCACTGAATGATTTACATCCGTCTCTGTCTCAACCTCACCTGTCCAGCACTGACCACATGATCTGTCTTTGGGTTGCTTTGGTTTTTTGTGTCTGTCTTGTTTGATTGCCAGGTTGTGGTCACTGAACCTGGATTTAGTCAGGACCTGCCTCTGCTTTCGGTCTCTGACAGTTTAGAGCTCATCAGCCAGTTCGTCTCTGTTTAGGAACCGATAATGTTCTGATCTACGGTGACTTTGTTTCTTCTTCTCTCCAGTGTTTCTCACACACACACACGTTTCCCATAGTGTGTTATAACTTGGTTGACTCCGATTGGTGTTCAGAAAGCCGCCCAAAAAATGTGAGCGCTCTCTTTTGAATGTTAGTCATCAGTGAGCATCTGTTTGGGTTTTTCTTTGTACGTGTAAAATGTATCAGCAGATTTCTTCATGTAGCAATTCTGTTGAGTGTTTTATCCAACAGGTGAAGCTCCAGTGACTGAGTGGACCTCATACCTCGCTATCATATAGCACAATGGGCTGGATAACACAGTTGAATAGTTAAGCTGGATTTTAATTTGAACTTGAAAGGTATAAAATTTCCTCTTCATTGCATTCAGAGCTTGTAGAGCTTTTTATTTTATTCCCTCCATGTTGCAATTTCCTGCTGCTGTGTATTTTATACGGAGGTAGGTACAGCTCATACTGGGTTCAATGGTTTGATTATTTGTGGTGAATTGGTATTTGTTCTCCTGGCATCCGGACAAAGTTAAAAGCAACTGCAGGTGGTGGTGAAGCAGCAGCAGAGAAATCTGAATCACCAAATGTGGTTTGACTGAAAACAGATCTACTAAGCCAGTTGGTATATAGAGCAGTACAGTGCTCACAGGAGACAGGCCTGGTTGTGAATGAAAACACTGAGTTTCACACAGGAACCTGATGTAACTTTAACTCAGCGTGGAAATATATTTCTTTGTTTTTACTTAAATACAGACCTACTCTTGTGCTGCTTTTTCCA
Source organism: Xiphias gladius (assembly GCF_016859285.1). NCBI lineage: Eukaryota > Metazoa > Chordata > Actinopteri > Istiophoriformes > Xiphiidae > Xiphias > Xiphias gladius. The sequence continues at coordinate 1,290,308 of NC_053414.1, read as the reverse complement.
TGATCCTACAGCCCTGGACATGTTGGGAGGGTCACATAAACATATTCATGTTCTTACTTGTGTCTTCAATATTTGATAAAGAAATAAACACTCTTATTGCGTCCTCTGCAAATGTATGTTTATTTACTCTGCTTTAGTTTTCTGTATTTATTTGAGCATGTGATGACTTGTCCTGATAGAGAAAACAGATCCTTCATTGTCCATAGAACAGTGGTGAGTTTATTAGTACAGCACCTTTTGAACAAGGTGCGTTAGATGAGGTACAAACAACTTAAAGACAAGATTAAAAAAAACACCAGAAGGATTTAAAATGAAATAGAAGGTAAATAGAGGAACCGGAATAAGACAGATTAAATATTAGAATGGTAAATGGAAAAACGCTGCAGAGAAAATGAAAAGGTGAAAGCTTCAGACGACAGTCGGATCATAAACAGCACTGTCAGAGGAAACGGTAATAATCTGTTCAGTTAGAGCGCGTCACGTCTGAAAGAAGCACTGAACTCTCCTCCCTCATTGGAAAAGTCCTCAAAGTATTAAAAGGTCTTAAATGTAATGAACACAGTGACTGAGCAGCAGCTCCCAGTGGACAAGTTGAGACTCAACTAAACTTACATGAACTCCTGTTTTCAATTGGTTCAATTCATCCATTTTCTGCCACTGATCAGAGTTCAGGTTGTGTTAATTAAATGAACTATATCATTAGGAATGTGACATAATAAATAATTCATATCATTCCTACTGGTTTTCATCAGACTTTAATACTTTGACCAGTATGACACACATTCTGCGTCATTTTAAAAAGTCTTTAACTCGGCGAACCTGCAGAAACCAGTTTGCACAAGTTCTGCATCATCTCATCAAACCAAAATATCCAAAATATTTTGGTTTATTTCTCATTGTTAATAGACATGAATGTAATTTTAAAGTGTAAGTTTGGGGGTTGATACCAATTCTGCCCTTTTCTTTTTAGTAGTGAGGAATATTAGCTGTAAATGTTTGATAAACCTGGATGATTAAAGATGAAACTGTCCTGCTGCAGGATCGTTTCTCAGCATTCATTTGAATTTGCTTTAAAAAGGACGTGAACATTTGAAAAGTCAGCTTTTCTATATGTGTGTATATGTGTAAATATATGTGTGTGTGTGTGTACATATATATACATATATATGTATTATATATATACATACAACCAGTCACAAGTGTTACAGTACTTAGTGTAATGTCTCAGTGTTTCTGAAATTAAAGCACAGAACAAATAACTAATAAAGATCAAACCAGGAATCACCGAATCTAAATTTCGGACTCGCTCCTGACGTTTCTGGGTCACGGTCTGGCTGCAGGACGAAGCCCCGACCCACCAGTCGGTCTTCCTCTGCCCAGTCTGACACCAGTTTACCAGTAACAGTGTCGGTCCAAAGGTGAATCGGAGGGAGTAGTACCTCAGCTGGTTCCGGCTCCGAGGGTTCGTCGGTCATCGACAGGAACCGTTTGCATCAACTTTCGAGGCTTCATTTTCTTCCTCTGCTGCAGGACGAAGCTGGAAACGAACCAGTTTCTAACCCCTGAAGAAAAACACTCTCTTCTGTCAGGTTTATGGCATTTTTCCTCTTTGGTGACATAAACTGTTTCTCCCTGTGTGTGTGTGTGTGTGTGTGTGAGTGAGAGAGAGAGAGAGCGTTGGTGTGAGGGGGGTGTTGAACTTTTCCCCGGAAGTCTACGGCTGCAGCAGCAGAAGTTGCTCCTGTTAGCTCCTGGACCCAACAGTCCCTCAACTTTAAAAACGAAACCGTCAGATTTTCATCTAGCGGCTGAACCGGCGAGATGGATGCCGCCACGGCTTCCCCGGTAAACAGAGCGACCGACCCGCTGGTCTTTCCCCAGCCCTTCAGAGCGGAGCTGTTAGCAGAGCTGAGCTAACTGAGCTAGCCTCCAGACCTGAGGGGAGCGAACCTGCCACCAAACTCCATTCAAAAAATCCAGCAGTGAAACGGCAGCGGTGCCGTCCTCAAACCGTCCACGCTAGCAGAGATGACAGATGGTATTACTGCGGTCCTCTGGTTAATTCAGCCTCAGGACAACAGGACTCTGCCTCACTAAAACGTTAGAGATCCTTAAACGCCCCGGTTCGTTTGAGGACGAGCAGGTGAAGCCGGACTGCAGGGTTCGGTCTGAATGTGGTGTCAGCCGAATCCAGGAGTCATCTGCAGTCATTTGATTCCAGCAAAACGTGGTCATCTGCCGCGTCTGTGTCTCTGTCACCGAACAGAGCAAATAAAAGGACGGGATTCTGAACGGAGTTTGGTTCGGGTTCTGTCCCTGCTTGTGTTGCAGGTGGAGGCCTGCGGTTCTGCTGAAGCCCCAGGAGCATTTACAGATCCCACTCTAATATTCAGACTGTTGTGAGATTTTACAGATGATGATTGTAACTGTTCTAAAATGATTATTTCTGAAGAAAACTAGTCCAATGTTCAAACAAACAAAATATTCATTGATAGCACGGTCGATCATCGGTGTCCATTGTGCCAGATGTGTGTGTTTCTCTGTTTGCTGTCAGAATAACTGAATAGCTTTGCGTTTTGGACAAAACGAGACACTTGAAGACGCCACCGTGGACTTTTTCACTGTTTTCTGACATGTCACTGGGGCCACAGCACCACCGTTTAATCTGCTGGGCTTTTTCTTTTCCTCTTGATTAATTAGTTGCTGGTTCACGCAGAACATCTGTGGTGATCCATGAGAAAATGATGTGCTTTGTCTACAAAAGCTGACTAATAATTATATAACTGTATTTATTCTTTATTTGGATCTTCATCCACAAAGTGGTCTCTGGTCGTCCTGGGATCCGCAACAAAGCAGCAACAATTTCTAATCACATGATGTCAGTAAAACCAGAAAAGGTCAAACACGCAGAGTATAAAGATCAGAAGGGAATCGACTACATATGAAGTTAGAAACCTACAACGACACAACAGCCCAAACTAAATGGAACATCTGTGACATTCATCGGTTTTTGTTTTAGTGAATTTTTGAAAGAAAATCTGCTTTTGATGTTGGTGAAGAACAACAACAACAAAGCAATCAGGAGTTTGTTCAGAGGATATAGTTATTTTATACAGAACAAACAAGTCCTCGCTAGTTTTTTTCTGTTAATGATCATATTGATTGTTTATGATTGATGAAGCCCATGCTAGTTTACAGACAATTCATTAATTCATTGGGCAGTGGGGTAAAACATTTTTATGAATCGTATAAAAATCTTCATCAGTCTTTAACCCTACAAAGGCAAAACTCAAAACTGAGTTATAACCGGTATCTGACTTTATCATATCTGTTAAATGAAATCAGAAATGTTTTTAAAAAATAGTTTCACCAGCCAAATGTGTCATTTCCATGAAAACAGCTGTTTAAATTTGCAGTAAGGACAAAACGGAGCTAAAAACCAGTACCAGTGCCTCTGTAGTTGCCGCTCTCTGCCCTTAGGGGGCAGTCTGCTGACATATTCTGCTAGTAACTTTCTAAATGTTCAGAGTTTTACATTCAGGACTATAGTTTAATATAACGCAGGCCGAGCCGTGGACGTTTCATAAACTGAGTGATTAATGACAGTGACTGTTGGTTGGATTTATTAAAGTCGGATCTGCAGCTGATGACGGAAACGTTTTTATTTCAGGAAGCAGCTGAAGAACTCGGTAATGTTCGGATCAAAATGGAGCCAGACGGAGACGTGGAGATCCAGTCGTATCCCGTCCTCAAGAAGCTGTCCGTCAAACTGACCGACTGCAGGGTGTGGCTGGAGGGGCGGGACTTCCTGTCTCTTTGTAAGAATCTGAACAGAATTTAAGCATTTATGTTTATCGAACATTTGATTAGTAACAACAACTAATCATCAAAATTAATTCATTCTGCTTCCTTTTACGGCTGCTTTTGGTCAAGACAAAATTAAAGATGGTGGGAGGGAGGAAGCAGGACTTGTGACCACAAGGCACCCGTGCTAGCGGGCTTTGGGGCCGGAGGTCTTTTCCCCTGCAGAATCTCCTGAGGTGGATACTAGCGTGGCGGAGTACCATGGCGGTCCCGACCCGTATCACTTCCAGCCGTTGGCTCCAGACTCAGCAGGACTCCAGACTAAGTTTTTCCAGTGGGAGCTCTGGTGCTCCTAGTTAGACAATGTAGTAGCGCTTTCACCAAAACTGGTCGCAGTTCGGAGCCCTGCCCAGTAAGGCCCGAAGCCGGACCTATCGGATCCGAGTGTGTAGATAGAATAGCTCTCTCTGTAAAATGCCGTTTGCTAAGGTACATAGCAGCGTGTTGGTATCGAGGGACCTGCTGCCGTCTGCAGCCACTGCTGAGCCACATGAGGGTCTGAAGGGAAAGACCGCAGTCAGGTGGTGCTGCTACAGCCGTCACAAGGACAGCCGTCCCAACTACTGCACCCAAACTGGAAAATACTAAGTAGAGGGTTAGAAAAAAACAGTGTAAACTCCTGTTAATGCTGAATCTCCACCAGTATATATTTGAAAATCCTCAGTGTAGGGATTTAAGAAAATATTGTTTCGGTATTGGTAACAAAATCTGTAAGACTGCACCTAACGGGTTGTCCAACCAACGGTCCGAAACCCAAAGATATTGATCCATTATGAAGATAGTTGCTGGTTCATTTTCTGTCAATCTATTAAACAATTAATCGTGGCAGCTTCATAACTCAGTGGTTGTGTCGGCACCTGCCCAGTGCCCAGCCCTATCTCTTAATGTAATTATCGTCACAAAGTAACATGCAACCACTTCTAAAAGGGGCTTTAAGTTGACCTCTGACCTCTCCTCTCCAACAGACGATCACCCTCAGCTCTGTAACCAGAGACTGAGGCACCACCGCCCGACGAACACCGGCAGGAAGATGGTCTACTGCTCTGAGTGTAAGAAAGGTTTCTATAAGAAGTCTCACTTGGAGGCTCACCTGAGGATCCACCGAGGTCTGAAGCCCAACGAGTGCTGGCAGTGTGGGAAGACCTATCCGACCCTGATGAGCCTCGTCATCCACCAGCAGATCCACGACCGCAAGGAGCCCTACCAGTGCTCGTACTGCGACAAGACCTTCGCTCTGAAGAGGGACTGGAAGACCCACCACCGGACACACTCCGGGACCAAACCCTTCAAGTGCTGGTTCTGCGGGGACGGCTTCAACGAACAGGATGAGCTCACCGAGCACCTGGAGGTGCACAAGGGTGAGAAATGCTACCACTGCAAAGTCTGCGACAAGATGTTCGTCTCTTACCAGGGCTTCAACTTCCACCGCAAGTCGCACAAGAGCCAGAAGCTGCTGCCCTGCTCTAAATGCATGAAGACCTTTAGCAACCCTCAGAGTCTGAAGCTCCACCAGGTGACTCACTCCAACAGGAAGCCACATAAATGCCCCACCTGCGGCAAAGGCTTCAAGCTGCAGAGCGGCCTGCACTGCCACCAGAGGACCCACGAGGACCTGAAGGCCTACCACTGCACCGAGTGCGGCAAGTGTTTCTCCAGCCTGCAAGGTCTGAAACTGCACAACCGCACCCACACTGGACTGAAGCCCTACAAATGCACAGAGTGCGGGAAGAGGTTCACTCAGTCCCCCCACCTCAAGTCTCATATGGTCACCCACACTGGAGAGCGGCCGTTCCTCTGCACCACCTGCGGCAAGAGATTCACCCAGTCGTCCCACCTGAGATCCCACATCACACTGTTCCATGTGGGCGAGAAGCCGTTCACCTGCGATGACTGCGGGAAGAGCTTCACCATCGCCCACTACCTGAAGATGCACCGGCTGAGCCACACCAAGGAGAAGCGCTACCAGTGCTCATACTGCGAGAAGTCCTTCTCTTACCATAACTCCTGGAGGGCCCACGAGAGGATCCACACCGGCGAGCGTCCGTTCAGCTGCCAGGACTGCGGTCAGACCTTCATCACATCGGGCTCGCTGCTGAGCCACCAGAGATCCAAACACACTGGAGAGAAGAGCCACTACTGCATCACCTGCGGAGAGTTCTTCTTCACCAGCTCGCTGCTACGAGTCCACCAGCTCGACCACACCGGTGAGCGGCCGCACGCCTGCAGCTGTGGCAAGACCTTTAAAACCAAAGGAGTGCTGCGCTACCACCTGAAGAGGTTCACCGACCACCGGCCGGCCGAGTGAACTTCTGTCGGGAGGCACAAACTGTGACTGCCCAGAAACACCTTCTGGTTGCCTGAAAACACATCTGACAGAGACGTGAAGCACATGTTGACACATGTGATTCAGCGTGACTTCCACTTCCTGAGGACATCATCATCTCTGATGTCCCTCCAGAATAAAGCTCCAGAAATCCACTTAGAAATCAGAGGAAAAAGAGGCTGCAGCACTTCCTTCAGAATCATCAGGTTTTTGAGTTTTCTTCAGTATCACAGTGATCCAGTGGTAGGTAGATACATCTGGTTGGGATAGAAAGTCTTGCTGCTGCTCATTTAACAAACACGAGAGCTTTCTGTCAGCAGTTACAGGTTTTTCTCTTTCCAAAGTGTTTGTGGATTTTAAAACCCAAAGCTGCTTCCACGGAACAATTTACTTTGCCGTTTTGTGTATTTTTTTCTGAAGTCAGCTGATGAGCGACTAAGACGCTAATTTTAAAAAAAACTGCTCGCACAAACATGAAGAACTTGTTTTGAAAGTTAAGTCTTTGGACCGACGGACCAGTTTTAGGATGTGCACAGCTGGCTGATGATCACTTTTTAATTGTTGATGTTCACAGTCGGAATAGTTTTATTTTGTGTCATTTAACATTACCTTTCTTTTTTTTACAGAACATGAAATGATATAAATGCTTTAACACTTCTCCTCCTCCCAGCTGCTCTCCATCACTCCGTCTGTCCCCATCAGCTTGTCTCAAATGTTTCTTAAAAAGCTGTTTTAACATTAAACGCTCGGTATAAAGGAACAACACTGAGACTTAACACTAAGAAACCTTGAATTGATTCTGCTGCTCAGCGTTATTATGTCCGAAAGAACTGAACAGACAAATAGACGTCACATTTTAAAGACAATAAATCACACAAAGAAAAATGACTGGAAGAAGAACTTCAGGTGTTTGGACCCGAATCGGTTTGAGGTTAAAGGAACAGTCCAGACTTTTTTGTTCAGTCACTTTGTTCACTCTGTTTTCATGAGTCAGATACTAAGACGGACATCGGTGTGTATGTGCGTGTGGACCACTTTCATTTTGAAACCATGGTAGTGAGGACATTTTGTCCGGTCCTCACTGTTTCAGATGTGTATTTTAAGGTTCAGGTTAGAACCAGGGATATGTTAGGTGGTAGGGGCTACGGCATGCATGATATGAATGAGGGTCCTCACAAGTATAGAAAGACAAACGTGTGTGGCAGGTCTATTAAAATAAACATGTATGAAGCACTTTGTAACTTTATGGGCTGAAAGTGCAGAGCTGAACCAGGTTTCTTTTTAATCCACGTTTGTTAGTTTCATGACGTTACAGTTCATGTGAGTCAGAGGTCAGAGGTCACCGTGTGTCTTACTGAGAGACACAGGTATCACACGGCTTGTTCAGCTTCTGGCTTAAAGTTTGCGGTCCAGCTCTCTGAGGTTCACATGTTCGGTTCCAACCAAGTGGAGACTTTATCACGAAATAGACTTAAACAGTTGATTAGTGTGGTGAGGTTAAGAAAATATAAAATCCCGAATATAAATGCAGTTTTTGAACATGAACTCACCTACACTGAGTCCATTACAGGGTTGTGGACTCGAGTCATGTGACCTGGACAAAACCCGATGGCTCGACTTGATAAAATAACGAAAGAAAAATAAACAAACTTGCATCTGGACTTTGACTTTAACACTAAGGACTCGGGATGTTTAGTTTTTTTACTGTGAATGACTTGATTTTCTCACCAAGCACAAACAATTTGGACTTGCTGGTCTCGACCTGGGACTTGTTGGTCTGTACTCTGGACTTGTTGGTCTGTACTCTGGACTTGTTGGTCTGTACTCTGGACTTGTTGGTCTGTACTCTGGACTTGTTGGTCTTGACATGGGACTTGTTGGTCTGTACTCTGGACTTGTTGGTCTTGACATGGGACTTGTTGGTCTGTACTCTGGACTTGTTGGTCTGTACTCTGGACTTGTTGGTCTTGACATGGGACTTGTTGGTCTGTACTCTGGACTTGTTGGTCTTGACATGGGACTTGTTGATCTGTACTCTGGACTTGTTGGTCTTGACATGGGACTTGTTGGTCTTGACATGGGACTTGTCGGTCTGTACTCGGGACTTGTTGTTCTTGACCTGGGACTTGTCGGTCTTGACCTGGGACTTGCTGGTCTCGACCTGGGACTTGTTGATCTGTACTCTGGACTTGTTGATCTGTACTCTGGACTTGTTGGTCTGTACTCTGGACTTGTTGGTCTTGACATGGGACTTGTTGGTCTTGACATGGGACTTGTTGATCTGTACTCTGGACTTGTTGGTCTTGACATGGGACTTGTTGGTCTTGACATGGGACTTGTTGGTCTTGACATGGGACTTGTCGCTCTGGACTCTGGGACTTGTTGTTCTTGACCTGGGACTTGTCGGTCTTGACCTGGGACTTGCTGGTCTCGACCTGGGACTTGTTGATCTGTACTCTGGACTTGTTGGTCTTGACCTGGGACTTGTTGATCTGTACTCTGGACTTGTTGGTCTTGACCTGGGACTTGTTGATCTGTACTCTGGACTTGTTGGTCTTGACCTGGGACTTGTTGGTCTGGGCTCTGGACTTGTTGGTCTTGACCTGGGACTTGTTGGTCTGGGCTCTGGACTTGTTGGTCTTGACCTGGGACTTGTTGGTCTGGGCTCTGGACTTGTTGGTCTTGACATGGGACTTGTTGGTCTTGACATGGGACTTGTTGGTCTTGACATGGGACTTGTTGGTCTGTACTCTGGACTTGTTGGTCTTGACATGGGACTTGTTGATCTGTACTCTGGACTTGTTGGTCTTGACATGGGACTTGTCGGTCTTGACATGGGACTTGTCGCTCTGGACTCTGGGACTTGTCGCTCTGGACTCTGGGACTTGCTGGTCTCGACCTGGGACTTGCTGGTCTCGACCTGGGACTTGTTGGTCTTGACCTTGCACTTGTTGGTCTTGACCTGGGACTTGTTGATCTTGACCTGGGACTTGTTGATCTGTACTCTGGACTTGTTGGTCTTGACCTGGGACTTGTTGATCTGTACTCTGGACTTGTTGATCTGTACTCTGGACTTGTTGGTCTCGACCTGGGACTTGTTGATCTGTACTCTGGACTTGTTGGTCTTGACCTGGGACTTGTTGATCTGTACTCTGGACTTGTTGGTCTTGACCTGGGACTTGTTGGTCTTGACCTGGGACTTGTTGGTCTGGGCTCTGGACTTGTTGGTCTGGACACTGGGACTTGTTGATCTGTACTCTGGACTTGTTGGTCTTGACCTGGGACTTGTTTTTCTTGTCCTGGGACTTGTTGCTCTGGGCTCTGGGACTTGTTGCTCTGGGCTCTGGCACTTGTTGGTCTCGACCTGGGATTGGTCGGTCTCGACCCGGGACTTGTCGGTCTCGACCCGGGACTGGGGACTGTTTGATGATTCCTAACCCGAAGCAGGACTGAATTATGTCCCTGGCAGCGCTCCGTACAGACACAAAGCTGTGACCTCGTCCCCATGTCATCATGTTCTTCTCTTTCACAATAAAAGCCAAAAACTGCAGAACATGTCTCATGTCTGTCGTCTTCATTGTCTGATAAATCCAGGATCAGGCCGTTAACGGGATCTGTTAGGTGAAATACAGTCCTGGATTTATTTGGTCCATCGCTGTGACTCTGTTGTCCTTCTTATGAATGAGAGCACACTGTACTTTAGACCATGTAAACAGTGTTTGAGTTCATTTTAGTTTTAGTCTGTGTTTTCGTAGACGGGTTGAATTTCCTCTTCTTTCCGTTTGATCAACTATAACCTGCCAGATTAGGACTAAATCACAGGGTTTGCGATTTTTGTGACCAGTTAGTGGTGGCAAAAGTATTCAGATCAATTACTGGAGAAAAAGTGGTAATATAACACTTTATAAATACTCACATACAAGTACAAGTCCCTCTTCAGAGTCCTACTTAAGTAAAGGTACAGTGGTATTTTCAGCAAAATCTACTTCAAGTATCAAAGTGAAAGTACTCATTATATCGATTATAAGATTATTATCACTGAAGCATTAATGTGTGAGCAGCTTTTCGGTTTTAACTGCTTTATACAAAACGTAAGTCTTAGAGACGTTTCTTTCTACGGCTGAGTCCTAAAAGCTGAATTTTTCCGCACGTTGAGATTTTTGATATAAATAATAATAAGTCTCAAGGCAGGTTGTGTAGCTTGAATTATTTAAAAGTGGATTTCAGAAATTTCTTGATGAAGCTGATTTTCATTGAATAAACGTTCCTACTGCACCGACATTTTTGTTTCATTTTAATGAGAAAACATGAATTCAAGGACTCAGCTCCAGAGGACAATGACTTGATAAGAGTGAGTTTTTTCACAGAACAATAAATCGTGTTTTAGAGGCTCATTATATGTTTTGCATGTAAAATATCAATCACCACAATAATAACTACAGCTGTCAGATAAATGTAGTGCAGTAAAAAGTGCAATATTTCCCTCTGAAATGTGGTGGATAGAAGTTTAAAGTAGCAGAAAATGCAAATACTCTGGTGCACGTACCGCCAAACTGTACTTAAATACAGGACTTGAGTGAGTGTACTTAGTGACATCCTGACACTGCCACTTAGCAAAGATGTGTCTAACATCTTTTATTTTTATTTTATATTATTTTGTAAAAAAACACATTCCAGCTTGCAGAGAAGATAAAGGAGTTAAATGAGATTCCAAACGAATATTATAAATACAAGACATAAATAACATAAAACCCAAAAAATCATAAAATGAAATGGAATAAAAATATCATGTATACTCAATGTGATGTTTGTGATGTGTCTTAGACACTAAACCGTTTTTAATGGTCAGATTTTAATGAATCCTTGTAGTGAGTTAATTCAAACAAACAAACTTAAGGTTTCTTTAAAAATAATTATATGTATGTGAAATTTTCATCATTTCACCCCAAGAAATAATATCTGTAGAAGGTAATAATCAAAATAAGCAACAATGGTTTTCGTTGTCAAACTTTAAGTTGTGTTTTAAATCACTGCGTTATCCTCTAAATGTTGTAAAACTTTGGGGTTAGATTCACGTCTCTTTCCGCTGCTTTTATTCTGAAGGCGTAGAGTTACACCTCGTGACTTCCGTCCATTATGTAAACAGTGAAGATGGCGGCCTCCTTCGTGCGCCGTGCCGTCCTCAGTCAGACCCTGAAAAGGTTCAGAACCTCAGGAGGAGACCTGATCCGGATCTCAGCTGGACACAGGTCAGTTTGTATCAGACTCCTGGTGAGTCACAGACACGTACAGGTAGAGACGCAGCAGGTGTGAAAGAAAAGAAAACCGGCATGCGGAGCCGTGTGAGGAGTCTTTATCATAATATAATATAATATAATATAATATAATACAATACAGAAAACTTGGACCTGTATGATACTGATATTTCATGCAACAAAACATGAAAACTTAAATTTGAAAAATTCCTCTTAAATAACATACGATCATTAATTAAGAGTTTCTAATTAACATTCGTTTAGTTCTGTGACATCGGAGTCTGTGGCGGGAAAACGCTCGGCCTGCTGGGTGAAAGTGAGCCGACATGACCCCACTGGGAGAAACTTTCAGAACAAGCAGAGTGGAGGAGGAGGAGGAGGAGGAGTAGGAGTAGGAGGAGTAGGAGGAGTACTGTGGGCAGCCGTCGGTAAGTTTAGTCACACCAAACCCCGATCAGAAATCTGTTGATTTTACAACTTCATGTCCTTCACACCAAACCCCGATCAGAAATCTGTTGATTTTACAACTTCATGTCCTTCACACCAAACCTCAGTCAGAAATCTGCTGATTTTACAACTTCATGTCCTTCACACCAAACCTCAGTCAGAAATCTGCTGATTTTACAACTTCATGTCCTTCACACCAAACCTCAGTCAGAAATCTGTTGATTTTACAACTTCATGTCCTTCACACCAAACCTCAGTCAGAAATCTGCTGATTTTACAACTTCATGTCCTTCACACCAAACCCCAATCAGAAAACTGCAAATTTTACACTTACATGCATTTAACCCAAACTCCAGTCAAAAATATGCACATTTCACATTTCGACATCCTTCACATGAAACTCAGAAATCAACATATGTTACATTTCTAACTACTAAGCCGATCTGGCCTGTGAAACCACAGCTGACTGCTGGTGAGTTATAGCAGCCACAGTGATAGAAAGGCAGTGGTACTTAGTTTGTGTCTGTCTGTCTGTCTGTCTGTCTGTCTGTCTGTCTGTCTGTCAGCTTTCTCTCTGTTCAGCAGTTCTGATGAAGACCAACGAAATGAAGCCCAGAGGAAAGAGGATGAGATGATCCTGCTGCTGAAAAAGGCCAAGGTACCAGAACCACTAACCGTAGTAGAACCAGTAGTCGGTTGGTTGGTTAGTTAGTTGTGTTAATGACTGAGTCCGTCACATACAAGCCTTCACAGACTTAAAGACACCATCATCCAGCTGCAGTGACACATTTGTCAGACATGAACAAGAAAGAACAGCTTTATTTGTGCAACGCCTTTTAAACACAGAGACAGATCAGCGCTTTACAACAGGTGAGCAAATGCTTTAGATTGACATTTGACAAAGGAAAATACAACAGAATGAAATGAGATTAAAACAAGATAAGAGATCAGAAGTAGAGATGCAGCGCAGTGAAAACTACAGGTCAGAACTTCTAGGATAAAACATTCAAATGTAAATTAACCTTGACTCCTGAACTCTGCGAATAAAAGTTCTCTCTGAAACACGAGTTCATCTTCACTCTCACCCAAACGCAGTGCTGGAAAAGAAGCAAGTACTTTTACTGCAGTATTGTACTTCAATACAAATTGGAGGTACTTGTACTTTATTTGAGTATTTCCATGTTCTGTTCTACGACAGTAAATATTGTACTTTTTACTGCACCACATTGTTTTTAATGCTTTCGTTACTTTACAGATTTAGATTACTCAAACGAAATATGATCAACCAATTCATTATTGTGTTTTATTTTAGGTTCAGATCAGAGTTTATTGATCCCCAGAAACAAACCTACCAACTACTGAGCAGCAGAATATCGAGTCATTAACTTCAGCTTCACCTTCAGCAGCTGCAGCAGTAAAGCGATGAACACGCGAACCCATTAATAGTTATAACCCAATAAGATCCTGTACATTATCCTGCATAATCAGTCCTTTACCTCAGTAACCGAGAACTCTTTGCTTCTACACACACTGACATGTTTGAGTACCAGTAGCGGTACCGGTACTACAGCAGTAACCTGTCTCTCTCCGTCAGCTGAGTCTGTATCGGGGTCAGCTGCAGGCTGCCTCTGGTTTCCTCCACCAGGCCGTCGCTCTGGCTCATCAGACCCACAACAACCAGGCCATCGTCTACACCTACAGTCTGGTAAACACCTGCTGACTCTCTGACCCGTCTGGGTCTGTCCACACCCACAGTCCGGTCTCTGCCTGAGTGACGTATTTCAGGTGACAGCCGCAGAGTCCGTTAAGACCTCAGAGTGAGGAGGTTTGCCAGAGCTGAGTGGGGCACACCTGGTTTCTAAGGACACAACTACTGTACGTGGTCCGGTCCAGCTTAGAAGATCTGCTGGAACCACTAAGTCGGATCAAACAGGGTGTTCCGGATACAGAGGACAGTGAAAACACGTAGGTCTGCTGTCCGTAAAGAGACAGAAGACGATTTAGCCGGTTTCTGTTTCTGTTACTGTTCTCGTAACGTGTGTGAGGGTGGGACAGCGTCGGATACGCGAGGTTCTGCTCATCAGTCTGATCCGTAAAGAACCGGTTCTTAAAATTAAGTGATGAAATCTGTGGAGCTTCTGTTGAACTGTGCGGTGTTTGAATGTCCTGAAACCAGCCTGTAGCTGCACTGCCAGACCCAACTGGACCGTGGGGTACTCTGAGCTCTGAGGTGGTGTCAGGTGAAGTGAGCTGCGTGTCGACACACCGGTCTCCTGCCTGCCGCCGCGTTACCGTGCACATAAGGGACAGAGAGTGTGGGTGTTGGGACAGACTGTCTCTACTGATGCAGCTGCAGCTGTGACCTTTGACCCCAACCTCTGACCTTTCCCTGTGTCTTTCTTCAGATGGCGAACCTGGCCTACGTCCAGGGTCACCTGGACCAAGTGAGTACTGTCCAATCACATTACACCTGTGAGAGAGAGGAGTCAGAGACAACGCGATGAGACTTGTTTCACTGTCGGTTACTATGGCAACAGCCAACGACTTTGCCTGTGAGAAGCCTGACACCTGCTGGTGAAGACAGGTACCGGGCTGAAACCCTGTTCAGTTCGAGAGCCTCAAAGTCTCTGTCGGATGTTTACTGACGAACAGGTTCCATCTCGGTCGTTCTATATGTTCGAAACTCAAGTGTAAAAATGGCCCATTTTGGTTTCAGGGCTTCTCGTTGGTTTGTCTTCAGACCTGCGCAGTGATCTGGGACAGTAACCCAGCGAACACCGAAGTAATGCAGCAGAGAGCTGAGAGAGATCAGACGTTACAGTGATGTTTCCCAGCTTCTCATCAGAGCCTCTCAGAACAGCCTGCTGGTTTCTGCTCCAAACTCGTGTCTGTGGTCGTTTCTGACCGGACTTGGGGTCTCTGCGGGCGGATGTTGCAACACGAGTCAAATCGAACGTAAATAATAATCTTCCTCCTCTTCTTCCTCACAGGCAGAGAAACTGTTCAAAGCAGCCATGAGCTTCATGCTGTCGGGAGGAACGCCACAGGTCAGTGTGCTCATCCGGAAAGGTCATTTGTGTGGGTGTGGGTCTGCGAGGAGGGTGAAACCAGAACCAGGCCTTCTGAGTTCTGTGCAACACACCTGAGAGAGTGAAGAGTGAAGGCTGAGGAGGGCCGCGTCCGGGGGGTCAGTTTTTGACCGCTCGCATGGCAACAGTCTCTGTCAGCAGCGTTATGAGAACCTCAATTAGCTTCTGTGACGACATGTCGAGCGTGGGGCTGTTAATTAGCCGGATGAGGATGAGCTGTTTGGATTCGTCGAACGCCAGCCATCACAGTTCGGATGTATCGTCTGGCGTTGACGTAATTTCCATGGAAATCACGTTAGCTAGTGTTAGCTAGTGTGCTTGTTATTCCAGATTCCACTCGTGTAACGTTACTGACGTTAGCGTTTTGCCAAAGCGGCAACTTAACGTTCACGTCAGCCCCTGATGGTTCCATCGTCTCTATGCTAAGCTAATGTTAGCGAAGCTAACACTGTCTGAACCACGACCCGATCAAACCGTTTGTTGTTGGATTTGTTTTGGAACAGGAGACTGATTCATGAGACAAAAGTGTGGACATTTAGATAATATGGACCCACGTTACCTCGTGGTCGATGTCGCAGATGCCAAACTGACCGAAAACCTCAGGAGCTGAATTGAAATGACCTTGTGACAGGTCTTGTTTGCGTTGTGTTGGTGGCGAAATCAGTTTCTGAAGGTCATAGCTAAGCCCCACAGTTGGTGTGTGTGTGTGTGTGTGTGTGTGCGTGCTTCTGTCTCCACTGACACCCTGTCTGTGTCCAGGACAACAACGCCGTCATCGAGATGTCTCTGAAACTCGCCACCATCTACGCCGAACAGAACAAGTAAGAACAGAGCGTGACTGTTGATCAGCATCGGCTTCCTGTCAGGGACGTGACTGTGTGTGTGTGTGTGTGTTTGTTATTTGAGGGGGGACCTGGCTGAACACGGGTTCAGGTTCTGTACTGAGTCCCTTGAGGCCAAACTGGAGAAACAGAAGGACCTGCCAGCAGAGGAGCAGACAGGTGAGACTTTTAAGTTAAAATTCATTCACACAGTCTGAATCTTGCCACAGTCAGTTTGTACCTCTGCAGTGTGTCCTGCATAAAGGGATATTCCACCTTTTGTTCTCAGAGTCAGAGTCAGTGATCCAGACCAGCACCAGTATTCACAGGGAAACTGACTGACAGGTGTCCTATCGCAGAGACAGGAGACAGTTCATGCTCAGGCTGTGAATCTCTGAGCTCTAACAAACACCATGAGTCTGATTCCGTTGCGTTGCCTCCACCTGTGTATCCGTGGAATCATGGGAAACCGCTGGCTGCAGTGTGTGTGTGTGTGTGTGTGTGTGGGTGTGTGTGTGGGTGTGGGTGTGGGTGGGTGTGTGTGTGTGTGTGTGTGGGGGTGTGTGTGTGTGGGTGTGTGTGGGGGTGGTACGAACCAAGTCTCATAGCCTGATGTAGTTCACTTCGTATCGGGATCCAGCTCGTTTTCTGTAAATTCAGAGAATAAATCAACGTAGAATAAATACACGTGGATTTCCTCGTCTGCTGAGGCTCGACACTCTTGATATAATTGATGCAGGAAGTGTTTTCAGCTCGGCCTTCTTCCTCTGAGGGAGCTGTAAATCTCTAGAGGGGGCGTTGACCAGGGATGACGTGTATTTGAACTCAGGCGCGAGAATAAACAATGAAAGCCTCGGATTCTGAATCTCACTTCACTGAGAACCTGCAGATGATCCTCTTCCGTCCAATCGGAACAGTTCTGACAGCAGCTGGAAAAGGTACTGTCCAGGTTTAGAGCATCTGAGACGGACTGAGGTTCGGAAAACATCCAGTGACGCCGTTGTTGTTGTCGTCCTCAGAGGAGCAGCAGGCTCTGAGGAAGGAGACCCGGCTCCTCCTCGGTCTGTGTTTGGACTCGCGGGCTCGATACCGGGCGTCAACACGGCACCTGAACCAGGCCGAACAGGACTACCAGAAGGCCCTGAACATCTGCCGCCAGGAGCAGGGAGACACCCACCCACAGGTAGAGACAGACACCCACAGACACCCACAGGTAGAGACGCACCTCAACAGGTAGAGACAGACACACACAGACACCCACAGGTAGAGACACACCTCAACAGGTAGAGACGCACCTCAACAGGTAGAGACACACCTCAACAGGTAGAGACAGACACACAAAGACACCCACAGGTAGAGACACACCTCAACAGGTAGAGACGCACCTCAACAGGTAGAGACAGACACACACAGACACCCACAGGTAGAGACACACCTCAACAGGTAGAGACAGACACACACAGACACCCACAGGTAGAGACACACCTCAACAGGTAGAGACGCACCTCAACAGGTAGAGACACACCTCAACAGGTAGAGACGCACCTCAACAGGTAGAGACATACACACACAGACACCCACAGGTAGAGACAGACCTCAACAGGTAGAGACAGACACCCACAGACACCCACAGGTAGAGACGCACCTCAACAGGTAGAGACAGACACACACAGACACCCACAGGTAGAGACACACCTCAACAGGTAGAGACGCACCTCAACAGGTAGAGACAGACACACAAAGACACCCACAGGTAGAGACAGACACACAAAGACACCCACAGGTAGAGACAGACACACACAGACACCCACAGGTAGAGACAGACACACAAAGACACCCACAGGTAGAGACAGACACACACAGACACCCACAGGTAGAGACAGACACACAAAGACACCCACAGGTAGAAACACACCTCAACAGGTAGAGACACACCTCAACAGGTAGAGACGCACCTCAACTGGTAGAGACAGACACACACAGACACAGGTAGAGACAGACACACACAGACACAGGTAGAGACAGACACACACAGACACCCACAGGTAGAGACAGACACACACAGACACAGGTAGAGACAGACACCCACAGACACAGGTAGAGACAGACACACACAGACACCCACAGGTAGAGACACACCTCAACAGGTAGAGACACACCTCAACAGGTAGAGACGCACCTCAACTGGTAGAGACAGACACACACAGACACCCACAGGTAGAGACAGACACACACAGACACCCACAGGTAGAGACAGACACACACAGACACAGGTAGAGACAGACACCCACAGACACAGGTAGAGACAGACACACACAGACACCCACAGGTAGAGACACACCTCAACAGGTAGAGACGCACCTCAACAGGTAGAGACGCACCTCAACAGGTAGAGACGCACCTCAACAGGTAGAGACAGACACACACAGACACCCGCAGGTAGAGACAGACACACACAGACACCCACAGGTAGAGACAGACACACACAGACACAGGTAGAGACAGACACACACAGACACCCGCAGGTAGAGACAGACACACACAGACACCCGCAGGTAGAGACAGACACACACAGACACCCACAGGTAGAGACAGACACACACAGACACAGGTAGAGACAGACACCCACAGACACAGGTAGAGACAGACACACACAGACACCCACAGGTAGAGACACACCTCAACAGGTAGAGACGCACCTCAACTGGTAGAGACAGACACACACAGACACCCACAGGTAGAGACAGACACACACAGACACCCACAGGTAGAGACAGACACACACAGACACCCACAGGTAGAGACGCACCTCAACAGGTAGAGACAGACACCCACCACAGGTAGAGACAGACACCCACAGGTAGAGACACACCTCAACTGGTAGAGACAGACACACACAGACACAGGTAGAGACAGACACACACAGACACCCACAGGTAGAGACAGACACACACAGACACCCACAGGTAGAGACGCACCTCAACAGGTAGAGACAGACACACACAGACACCCACAGGTAGAGACACACCTCAACAGGTAGAGACACACCTCAACAGGTAGAGACGCACCTCAACAGGTAGAGACGCACCTCAACAGGTAGAGACAGACACACACAG
This sequence comes from Xiphias gladius, assembly GCF_016859285.1. Classification (NCBI taxonomy): domain Eukaryota; kingdom Metazoa; phylum Chordata; class Actinopteri; order Istiophoriformes; family Xiphiidae; genus Xiphias; species Xiphias gladius. The sequence continues at coordinate 1,271,393 of NC_053414.1, read as the reverse complement.
ACACCCGCAGGTAGAGACAGACACACACAGACACCCGCAGGTAGAGACAGACACACACAGACACAGGTAGAGACAGACACACACAGACACCCACAGGTAGAGACAGACACACACAGACACAGGTAGAGACAGACACACACAGACACCCACAGGTAGAGACAGACACACACAGACACCCACAGGTAGAGACACACCTCAACAGGTAGAGACGCACCTCAACAGGTAGAGACACACACACAGACATAGGGAGAGACACACCTTGAACTGAATCCAACATCTAAATCGATGACATGATCTCGTCTCCTGTCAGACTCTGGTGCTCATGAGTGACCTGGCCACCATCCTGGATCTGCAGGGTCGCCATGACGACGCCCTGGTGCTGGTCCAACAGGCCGTAGATCTGAGCCGGTCCGCCGGACACCCGGACCAACACGTCCTGCTGGGAAACATGGCCGGCATCCTGCTGCACAAAGGTCAGGCCAGGTCAGTCTAACCCTGCTGCGTACAGGTGTCTCGGATCTGCTCTGATGTTCTGTCTGTGGTCCATCAGGCCAGCTGGAGGACTCGGTCCAGTTCTACCAGGAGGCCCTGAGTCTGGCCCGGCAGGCCAGAGACCAGGAGGCCGTGGACAAGATCCAGGAGGGACTGAAGGAGGTTAAGAAGAAGAGGGATAAGGAGAGGAAGGAGGAGGAGCAGGAGGCTGCGGAGGAGTGACCGGTGGTCTCAGTGTGTCCATGGACAGACTGGACTGTCCTCAGGACCATGACGTGAGTCCTTCAGTGTCTGTTCAGCCTTTTGATCTACACAACTACTGACAGAGGTCCAGGATTTCGCTGTGACCCCTGCGACCTCCCGTGTGCCTCCACTCTCGGACAGCGTGTCCTGCCGGTCTCCTGAAGTGTCCAGATCTTCAGGTTGCCGTTAAATGTTGTGATCACTTAGCTTTTGCTCCCCAGAGGATCAACCTTCCCTTAAAGACCTGGTTCGGGTGTTTGATAATTTAATGTTTTTATTGTGTTTGTGTGAAAATGTGGCCGTTTCTCCTTCAGGTCAACGAACTGAACCTGCTCCAACAGTCTGAATAAACCACTCTGAGACCACGAACGGACATTTTGTCTTTTCAACCTTCTGTCTCAGTCTCCTGCTCTCAACTCGTAAAACTGATTTAAACAATCTGTCAGCTGTGGTTCCTCTGACATCTGAGTCTCAAAATGTCCAGAGTTTTCCTCTTTCAAAAATCGTCCTCATAAATGTCCGCACACTTCAAAAATGTCCTTACCGTCCAAAAACATGGGCAGTTTAAAAACTGTTCTCACCTTTCAGCATGTCGCCATTTTGGAAAAAAACGTCCTCAGTTTTTAAATAGACAGTCCTCACTTTAAAACAATGTCCCCAGTTTAAAGAACAGCGTCTCTGTCCAAACGGTCCCCTCTTCCTGAAAACGTCCTGGCTTTGTTTCACGCTTAGGAAAATACACTTTTGAAAACCTTTTGCGTCAATCCCTGTTTTTATCTAAGACTAACGTAAATACACTTGAAGCCGACCTGAGAAACTACGTCCACTGTCCCCACAGCGTTAGAGGCCACAAGTTTCCAATGTTCATTATTTTCATCACGTCTGTATCACAACTGAATTCATAACCATGGGACCTGGTAAATAAACTGCACTCAGAGCTTTTCTAGTCTGTCCCCCAGTCAGAGTCCACCACAGCGTCTGTCTCAGGCTGATCAGGAGCATCGCCAGTGTCTTGCTCAAAGGCCTCGAACCAGGAACCTTCCCGTTACTAGGTAACTAGCACTTTGTGTCACTGAACAGATCTAGTACGTAGCACTTCCTTCGATGTCTCCTACCGTACTGAAGCTTTAGCCTCGTCCCTCAAGCGTCTTCAGCTGAACTTGTGGTTTACGTGTTTCCCTTTGGACAGCTGCAGGTGAGAGTGTGTGGGGAGATGTGAGGTTTCCTCCTCACCTGCAGGTTCCCACAGAGTGTGAAGCAGGTGAACTTCCTGTTGTGTTTACTGAACATGTCAGAATAAAAGCAGAGTGATGACAGTAAACAAACCGCAGACACCACAAACAGGAATCAGCCTACTGCTGCACAAACAGCAGATTAACAACACACACACACACACACAAACCTATTTAGACACACATCTGGATTCCGTTTGTACCTGCTCTAAAGATTTTAAACGAGACTAACACACACCAAAAGTAAAAAGATACAAGTTCTCTAAAATAAACAATCACAAAGAAAAATGACAAAAGAAAAGGGGAAAAGAAATATCCCAGATTAAATATATAAAAGTTCCTAAACATGAATTAGTACCAGATTCCTTTAAAGATCCCTTCACCTTGATCACGCACACACAAACCTGTCTCCCCTCTCAGAATCCGGATCAGTCAGACAGTTCTGGTTTTGTGTCTCCACCACAACAGAGCTGAACGGAGTTTAGTTGGTGACCCGAGAACATGCAGCAGGACGTCATTTACTCTGCTCTGAGTCCCTTCAGTGTTTCCCCGACATGTCCACTCATGGAATAATGACGTGATAGAGGATGTTCTCAGCGGATGATTTAAGATGATTAATGGTTTGTAATAACAGCAAAGCCATTAAACGGTGTTTCCTAAACCTCAGTGACCCACCGACAGGCTCAGTCACGCAGCCTTAAAAAACATGAATCTGTCACTCGCTGGAAACATGACAAGTTTCAGTGAATCTGCAGGTCTGGAAAGTCCATAAAGCACCGAGTTCAGGTTCCTCAAATAAATAAATAAAAAGCACGAGACGGTGTGAAATGTGGTGAACGCGGTGTTGTCTCTAGTCCGAGACGTCCTCCACCTCCACGCTAACACTGGTCTGGTTGTGACTGTGACTGATTCGAGATTTAATCAGTTTTAATGGATTAAGCCATCCGTCCATTTTCTACCACTTATCAAAGGTCGTGTGAATTAAATGAATTATATCATTAGGAATTATTGTTACATACAGTAGGGAAGTGCTGGAAAAATGTGATACACTAAATAATTCCAGTTTTCCATTAGACTTTCAGACTTTGACCAGTTAGACTGTGAAACAGAAACTAAACTTCATTCTTTATGGTTTAAAAAGTCTTAAATTGAAGTCAGTGAACCTGCTGAGAGTCTGACTGAAACAACGTGATACGACACGTATGAAATACTCTCAGTTAAAGCGGAATAAGATGATTTTAAGAAATGTGAAGCTACTTGTTGGGTTATAACTATTAATGGCTTCGTGTGTTCTTCGCTTTACTGTTGCAGCTGCTGAAGGTGAAGCTGAAGTTAATGACTCGATATTCTGCTGCTCAGTAGTTGGTCAGTTTCCCCCAGGATCAATACATGTATATCTAATCTTAATCTAAAATAATAACATCATCATTTATTATTTGATTATATTTTGTTTTAATAATTGAATCTGTAAAGTAACTTTATTTATTAAACAAGACCAGGTCCAAACCCAGTATATGGTCGGACCCCCTCCATCTGTTGGCTTCCCTCCTACTGTCTGTGCTCACGTATACAGTAATTTAATTCAGCTGAATTCCCAATGAAGCCGTTCTCATTTACATGTTTTTCTGTTTCTGTTGTCAGACGACGGAACAAGTATGAAACAGTGACTGAAACGTGGCCCATTGAGACGACATGTTAACCAGCAGTCACTTCCAAGCTGCTGCTCTGCTGCTAAAATCCTGGTTTCGTAACCAGGACGTCGTCTGACAGAATCACCAGACACTTAAGTTAAAGACAACTGTGCTGTGATTTCAGATAAATTTACCTGTAAAATGATCAGTCAGAGAGAAAGTTAGAAGCTCATCCACGTCTGTGTCAGCTGCCTCGAGGTCAGTTGAGCGAGACTCATAGAGACGTGTTACCTGAGGAGGGAAACTGGCGACTCTCTTCTACAGAAAGTAGCTAAATCTGGCAACAAAGGGGCTCGGTTGGCAACACGGCCCGTAGACGCACTCAGATGAGGCAACAGAAGCTGTTGGCGCCAATTCATTTTGAAAGAGCAACGACCAACGGGGAAACGTTATCAGTCAGTCGGGGACATCTGCGATTCAAGGACTGGCCCCGCTGCTGTGGTCCAGCCAAGAAATGTAGCGCAGTAAAACGTGCAACATTTCACTATTTCAGTATCAAGTAGCAGAAAATGGGAATACTCCAGTAAAGTACAAGTACCTCAAATTTGTACCTAAGTACAATATTTGAGTAAATGTACTTAGTTACTTTCAACCACTGCCATAAACCAATCAGTGCTCCTGTTCTAGAAAACTTGCACCTTGTGTGTGATCTTTTGATTTAAGCTGCAGTTTCAGGGATTCAAACTGAACTCGGACCCAGGTCCCATCCACGGGACCAAGACCAGAGACTGGGAAATATGCTGGAGGTGCCATAAACCCTTTACCGGGTCAGTTTGTTCTTCAGTTGTGATGCTCCAGACAAGGCCGGATCGCCAACCAGGCAAAGCAGAAAACTCAGACCACCAGGGGCCCGAAAGCCCCGGGTTTACTCCACATTATTTGGGTCCATATCATTTGATTAATCACAAATCTGTCGGAAATTTGCTCCGCTGAACGTCGTCCATCCTGTGGTCCTGGTCTGGTAGAGGGACTCTGTGTCAAATCTGGCCCTAAGACCGGAACTGTTTTAGTTTATATTTGTTGCTCATTTGTTGTATTTTTTTTCCGTGTGTCAGAATAGAACAGACAGAAAACCTCAGTAAGGTCGTATTATTGCATCACAGGAGAACAACCGGTTATCTTCATTATCAATACGTCTGACAATTATTTTCTTCAATAATCAATTGATTGTTCAGTGAGTAAAATGTCGTGCTGAGCTCACTGTCAGAGAAAACTGAGAAACTAGAAAATATTCACGTGAGAAACTGGAACCAGAGAATTTTCAGCATTTTTCCTTTAAAGACTTATTTGTCAATTATCCTCATTTTTGCCAATTAATTTTCTGTCAATTGACGAATGAATCAACGAATCGTTTCAGCTGTAGTGTCCTGGCTGGAGTCTGAGGAAGCAATGACACGGGGGGGTCACAGGGGCCCAACCAAAAACCTTTGCCCCGGGGCCTCAGGACGTTAATGTTGTCATGACGACAGAAAACGTTTTCAACGGATTAAAGTACAACAGATTAAAAAGCACACGCACACGCACACACATACAGACCCGTTCCACTGTCCCCGTGGGGACACGCCTTGCCGTAAAGCATCCTCTAGCACCTAACCCTGACCTAAACCGGATCCTGACCTGAACCCTAAAACCAGGTCTGAACACTCAAACTGCAGTCTCTGATTGTGGGGACCTTCATTTTTGTCCCCACAGTGACACGAGTCCCCAAGGGTTTGTGTGCATGCAGGTTAAAGTTCCCACCGGGATATATGAACAAGTTCACACACACACCCTCTCTCGTCTTTACATTCCCATACATACACACACACTGAGGTTAAGCTCCGGGTAGGTAGATAATTGTTGTTGTGCTAACACGTTAATTCATCTCTCTCTCACACACACACACAGCTGTGGAGTTATAAAAGCAGCTGCAGACGGTGTGTTTCTGTTTCTGCTGGACCACATCTCAACACACTGACAAGGTATGAACACACACACACACACATTCAGCGCTGCAGTAAAACCTGAAGGTCAGAGGTCAGGGCCACGGAGCTGCTGCTCCTCAACCACAGATCCCCTGTTCTTCAGCGCTGATCATTTCCAGCGTGATGGATTCGTCCATCTCCCCGGGTCGGCTCCAGGCTGACCGAGCGGAAATCGTTTGGCTAATTTAATCATTTGCTGCGGTGCTCGGGAACAATCGGCTGACAAGACGAGAGCCTGAAGATGGAGGACATGTCAGGAAACGAGGACGCGAGGTGCCAGAGTGAAGCTGAGAGAGCGGAGCGATGAACTCGGGCCTCGGCAGCCTCAGAGTTAATGCATGTCACAGGTTCTGTTAGGAGCCGGGAGTCGAGTCGCATCGGCGGCTGCAGAACAGATTCGTAATCTAAAACTATAACGAGTCAAGTCAGTTTTATTTCTATAGGAGCCAAATCATAACAGAGGTTCTCTCAGGGCACTTCCCATGTAGACCAGGTCCAGACCGGACTCTTTACAGTGATATTTACAGAGACCCGACGTTCCCCAGAGGGAGACAGGCGGCAGAGAATAAAAGGGACATAGAGTAGGATGTGGGGTGAACGGATTCTTCCTGGAGTCTTCATGAACGTTCAGTGTTTTTCCATCCTGTGTTTCACTGTGTTGTGGTTCGTCGTCTGTTCATCCAGCAGCCTCCGCTGACGGAGGAGTTGGAGCCGGTAACAGAGACGCTGATGAACAACGAGATCTGGTCAACGCTGCGTCAGAGTGTGTCAGAAACCAGTTATTACGTCTTTATACACTGATTAAACGGGGAAGGCCGCGTCTAAATCTTCACTTATACTTACTCCGTTACCAGTGAAAGTCCTGTACTTAAACAAAACGTTTTTTTAATGATGAAAAGTAAAAGTACTTTCTTTTACTTCAGCTCCTATTAAAAGGAGCTGATCTCACATTTTGCCACTTTTAGGACCCGAGTTTAGACACAAATGACTCGTTAAGATGCAGGTGGTTGCGGCGTTTACAGAGTTAACCTACCAAGCGACAGCAGCAGTTGTACGAGTATAAAGTGATGAGAATTGTCCAGTAAAGTCAGGGTACCTCACTTTGTACCACTGCTGCACTGATACATACACACTGCGTGTATGTATATATACATATGTGGTGTGTGACACGCAGTATCAGCTGTAGCTGGACTTGAACAGGTCAGACTCAGGTGAGTCTTACCTGTCTCTATGTGGTGTGATGATGCATTCAGGTGCGGATCAGTGACATCATCAGACCGAACCAACAGCCTCGCTGCAGCTGTGTGTGTTTCTGTGTGTGTGTGTGTGTGTGTGTGTGTGTGTGTGTGTGCAGCCAGGGGGTGGGACTAACTTTGACTGACAGTTTGGTTGCCATGGTGACCTTCAGCTGATCAGGTTTCTGTTAGACCTTTTCTCTCTTCTGTCTCTGTCTGCTTCCTCTCCACCTCCTCTGTCTTTCCTCTCATTCTTTTCTCTCCTCTCCTCTTCTTTCTTTTCGTTCCCTCTCCCTCCCCCTCTCTCCCCTTTTCCCCCCTCTTCTCCCTCTCTCTCTCTCCCCTCTGTTCTCTCCCTCTGTTGGTTTCAGTCTTTGCATTATAATTTCTCTCTTTCAGTGCTGCGAGGACGCTGAGGTAGGCTCCAACTCTCTTCCTGTTTCACACACACACTAACACTGAAGCAGAACTCAGATCAGTAGAAACTCCTGCAGTACCATGTCTACCAATTGAGGACCATGTCCACACTGAGCTGTAAAGTCGGAAAATGCATTTTTTAATCAACCACATCAGCAGACAGAGGGTCTGTTTTATATCGGATGATTCTGTAAAACCTGCAGTTTGTTCAGTGACAATGTTTTTTCTTTTGCCTCCGGCAAAAACCGTCTGGATAAACCTGCACTTCATGTCTCAGCAGAAACATTAGTGAACACAACACTGACATATCCTCAGCTTTTAAATTGACATGTTGAACTTGTGATCAAACAGTTTCTTATTTCCGCATCCAGCAGCTACAGAGCAACATGATCCTTCATCTGGATCTGGCGTTTGTGTCGCCTGATGAATCTAAGTCCAGTACTCCCTCCCTTCTAGCTCTGGTTTTGGTCTCCACCAGCGCCTGAGGGAAACCTCTGGCTCTTTAGCTGCCAAGTGCTCCACCATATTCATGTGTCTGTCTGCTGTTTGCTGCTGAGCAGGTAGTGGACAATGGCTGTGTACAGATGTTTTTCTGAAAACATCTGCCGGCTGCAGCATAAAACGATGCTGTGAGAGCGGTGAGCCTGAACCAGAGCAGTAAACAGAGAAACAATGAGCTGAAACTCACTTTAAAGCTTAGTAAAGCCGAGGGGGAGCTGCGGGTTCGGCTGATTATTCTCTTTTAAACACACATCAGTTCGTACACTGTCTGTGTAAAATATTGGTCATCACTGCCTTAATGTTGAACTGAAACGTGTGTTGAATGTTAAGGAGATGGTGGTTAGAGTTGTTGGTCTGTAACAGTACGAAAACTCCTTCCTTGTGACTGAGTGTTGCCTTCAGAGCAGCGACCTGAACCTGGTTTATGTCTGACGACTTGAGCATCACGTCACAACGATGTGATCGACGTCTCACTCTTTGGTTGTTTATCAGCTGAAAGACTGTTTCAGTGTGGACAGATGTGGTTTTCAGAGGTTAAAGCTCACTCCGTGTCCTACAGCTGTTTACAGTCCGTTATCATTCCAGATATCTGCTCAGGCTGTTTCTTTACTGACTCAGAAGTCACTGCTTCCAGCCAAGAAACAGTCGGACACATCACTGCCTATAAACACACACACACACACACCTGCTAACCAACCGCTACCACTGCCTCTCTGTCGCTGTGGCGTTCAGTGCCGGATCAGTGCTCCATCACAGTGAGCTGAGGAGACACTGGAGGTCAACAGACCTGTCTGTCTGCCTGCCTGTCTGTCTCTCTCTCTCTGTCTGTCTGTCTGTATCTATAAATACTCTCCTGTCTGTCTCTCAGTGGTATATACACCTGATGTGCTGACTCACCTCTGTCTCTCTGATCTGCTGACTCACTCCTCCTCAGTCTGATCACACTCTGTTTATTACAGTGGACCTGTTACGCTTTTCCTTATCTTCTCTCATATATATGATGTTATTGTGTCGGACGTCCATATTAAACGTGGCCAAAGTTTCAAATAATGAGGTAGATGTATGTTAAAGTAAATCCCTGCGAGACGAAAGCTCAGACGTCAGACTGCTCTGAACGCTACGTTTCCAACGGTTCTTTCTACCACTGCGACGAGCCGGCGTTTTCCACTGACTATTCATTTTAGTGCATTTCTCACACGGACAACTATAAACAGGGGCATATATAAAAACATTTTATATAGGAATTGTTATTGAAAGACTAAATCCAAGGTTATGTCAGACAATAGGCAGGTAATGGGTGTAATATTCACCGAACAGAGACGTCCTGTTGTATTCGTTGTTGCTGTGGATGTTCGTACTGTTCACTTTCATAATCTGGATCAGATTTGGGCTCAAACGTGTACGGATTCAGATCTCTCAAGTTTCCATTTCCAGTCATTTATGTTCTTTACCTAGTTTTAGTCACTAGTTACTTAGTTTTACAGTATGCTTTCAGAACCTCCACACCGGTAAGAGGATGAGGAGGTGCTCACAATTGCTGGGTGTGCTGCCCCTGGCGGCAGAAAGTGGGTTTATAAGGAGCTTCTTTAGTGGAGTCCCAGAATAAAACCTAGAGCTGGAAATGAGCATAATAGATCCTCTCACAGCCAGATCTCTGACCTTTAACCTCAGACAGACCCTAACTGTCTCAGACTATTGTGTCTTTGGACGGGCACCTGTCTGTTGTCTGTCTTTGTGTCTGTATCAGCAGCAGAAACATCTGAACCTGGATCGGCCAGAGATCCTTCGTTTGTCCTTTACTTTGAAAAACCGAAGCCCTTAAAAAGCCCTTAATGTGAAAAGGCCTTAATCAGAAGATGTAGTAGATTTTAAGGGCGTCGTGACTTTCCCCTTAGTTTCAACATGAATGTGAAGTGTTTGACAAATCCATGAATGATGAGTTGAAGGTTTTATTAAGGTGAAGGGATTCTGGTTCACGTCAGGGCTCTGAAATATTCTCAGCTGCTTATTAATCAGGTTTTAATTATTTAGATAAGATTTTTAATTTACCTGTAAAACCCCTTTATTATTTACAAAATAACATTACAGGTACTTTATTTTTACCATACAATGATCTTAATTTTTAAATAGTTAGCAAATCCGAGAGTTCACCCCAAATATTGGGTTAATTCAGAGATAATAATAATAATGAGTATATAATGGATTATTATTATCAGTTTAAGGGGTAAAAACAACTTAAAATGCATCCAAAAACACCCCTGAAGTTTCAAAGATGGTCTAATTTATTGCCCCAAATTCAGGCCTGATTAAGATGTAAATTAAGGGATGAATTCATGTTTTTTGGTAAATTTTAAGGAGCCTTTTACCTTTTAAAAGCCCTTAAACAGACAGACAGACAGTGGATACATTAATGGATTGGAAAGTATCAAAGGCTTTAAAGGGTTAAAAAAAAAACCCAATAATATTACAGGTGCCCCTAAATTCTTACCTTAAAATTATCATATTTTTTCAGTCACAGGGCAGATTCAACGGTTACCCCAAATGTGAGGTTAATTAAAGGTAGAGTCAGTGTTTTCTAATCCAATACACTTTTTGTCAAATTCAGTGAATATCTCCTCACAGTCCACCAGCTGTCCGTTCTGTGTGTGCTGAAAACAAATCCGGTGTTCCCACTGGTTCTGTAAAACGGAAACGACCAAAGTGGCTCGGACCGAGTCACAAAACACTGCTCCGGCCAATCGGCAACAGGGGACGCCCGTGTACGGGACGAGGGAAAAAAGAAGAGAAGAGGGGAGCTGTGGGAGCGAGAGACGGTGAATCTGGCACCTGCTGACGGATCGTGCCAGTTTAAGGGTTCCCAGGGGGAGGAGAGGGAGCAGCCTACCCTTCGGTCACCGCCAGACCCTGTTTTGAATGGGACCGATTGGGACGAGAGACCTGCAGCAACGTTAAGGCGAGTGCACGGAAGGAACGTCCACCGGCGGCCGCCTTGTCAAGAGGGAGAGATGGCAGAGGAACAGCCAAAGAGGAGAAGGTCAGAGGAACAATAACTGACAAAACAGGGCTCTGATCAGGCAACGGTGAAGAGCTGCGTTGATCGACAGTGGAGACTGCACGGTCGGACTAGGAAAGAAATTCCAGCGGGAGCTTTTCTGCTGGGACTGGCCCCGTTTAAACTTTGAAAACTTCGTGGATGTTTTGACGGTACACTGACGTGGTGACCAACTTGATGGCCCACCAGAATTTGTCCAGGTAGTCCTAATGGCCAGTCCGACTCTGGTGGAGAGACCTCAGAGAGTTGAAAGTCTTGGAGACGGATGTGGAGGTTGCTCTGTTTCTGCTCGACAGGTGTGTAAAATATTAGTGTTGCTATGTTGCACAGAGCCAGTAGGTCACTATTGTTTTGTCCTGTGTGCTAATGTTGGTGATAGTTAACCCCAACTGGTTAGTTAGCAAGCAGGTACCAGTGTCACTCTACATCCAATCACTGGTCCCCGGACATTCAGCTCCTCTCTAGTCTACCGGGACATGTTGTTGGTGTGGTGTCAGCTATAGGAGCAGGATCGTTGTGAGTGTCGCTGTCTGCAGCTGCTGCGCTGGTTCTGGGAAACCGTCTCGTCCTCGCTGCATGTTTATCTTCACTGCAGCAACTGTAGCCACAGGTCGCTAACTCACAACCAAGCTAACGTCAGGTACAGTTACTTGCCGTCCCGTTGTTTGCTCTGTATCATTGTGTCTGTCCGTACAACATGCGAAGGGTTTTATAGCCGCAAAGACCTAAAGTCAGAAGTTCGCTAGCACAGGTTGATTATTTGGATTGATGCGTGATTTGAAATGCTGCGCCAGGTAACTTTACCTTCCTTGTTAGCTCCTCTCTTCTGTCAACGTAGTTTTGGTAAAACCACCTAAACAACTAACTCTCGCTAGTTTTTACTGGACGCTGTGTTTGCCGTTTGTTTGATGGCGTTTTATATTATAAAGTTTTTTTTTGTTCCAGCCGTATAAGATGCTCTGGCTTCCACCATTGTGTCGTTGCCTTGGCGATGCGTGGCTATGATTTTTGGGGGGCGGGGCTTCAGAGCGAGCACTGTAGGGAGGGGTCTATTTGTTTTGCTGCTGAGTTCAAATATCGACAGTCCTTGTCCAGAATCACTGACTCCTCCTTTAATAGATAAATGAGTGGGTTCTAATATACTGAGGGTTTTTAATGGATTATCTCAGTTGATGCAGTACAAAGCCCTTAATGAATTTAGGAGATTTAGGAGACTTTGAAGGTAAAAATTTGTATTTCATCTTATTTGGTCAACTTTAAGGGATTTTACTCATCTTTTTCTCTTTTTGCTCCCTGTGAAACACTCTAACTTCTGTTGTGAAAAGTGGTTTACAAATAGAGTTTGGGTCCTTCTGAACGTGTGTGTGTATAATTCTGCAAACCTTATAAACACACACTGTTTTCTGACCTTTGACCTCCAGGTTCTGCTGCCTGAACTCACCTGCTGAACATCAGACAGTCTGACCTCTGACACCTGAAGGAGCCATGAACCATCACCTGAACTCTGTGGGTCCCGGTGAGGCCCTCGGTCCGTCTGCAGTGAGTCTCACCGCAAATCTATCAATAATCATTATCACCTTCATATCAGTCTGAAGACGTGATGTTACTCCTGCCGCGAATGAGGTGAGCGCCGGACTGAGGCTCACTTCACAGTCAGATCGGACGATGTTGTTACCATGATAACGGTAGGCAGAGAGAAAGAAACTCTGAGCTGCTACAGCTGAAACCTTTCAGGGCCGATTGATACTCGATCAAACTTGACCTTTTTTTGGCTCATCCCAGGTTTGACGTCCACAAATCCTCCAGAAACGACAGAGTTGATGTTTGAATGTGAACGTATGTGACCCTGTCTGCATTTAAACCTGCCCAAATCTGCTGGAACCCGCCAGAACTTTTTAAAGCAAGTTGAGTAAAACTGTTCCAACCTGCACAAACATACTAGGAAGTAAAGGTTAGACAGCCACACTGTACTGGTGTTAATGGAGGTGGAGATGCAGCAGAACACATGACATTCAGAATGTGATCAGAGGGGGTCTGACTCTCCGGGAGAAGGTCCTGCTAGATCTCACCTGTAGTAACGACTCTACAGACGTGTCTACGCTACAACGGAGTCTGGGCAAGACCACACATTTATCAGTGACTTCCTCCCACGTACAGCCAACTGTCAGCTGATCGCATGATTGATCAGACCAGGAATACAACAAACAATAAGTGTTATAGATCGACCCGTCATCTGCCATATCGTTCATTCTTTAAAAAAAAAAATCCTTACAGTTTATTTGGAGGTTTGTTTTTCAGCAGGAACATGTAGAATTATCATTTTATAAAAAGTTGATTTCATTTGTGTGAAATCTTTAGATCTGCAGAAATATAAATTAATATAAATTAAATTCCGCTGGGAGACGTTCTGCTGTAGGTTTGTCAGAGAAATCAGATAATGAGGAGACTTTAGTTCCACGCAGACGAGAGCAGAGAGTGAAGAGGTTTAGACAGTGACTGCGAATCACATCAGTGTCCAGTTTATTCTTGGGCGTTTGCATCCTGATAAATGAAAAAAAAGAAAAGAAAAAGTTCTTTAATATGCTGTCAGATTTTTCAAATAATCAACTAAAACTATTCTGTTCTTAATTATAGTGATTCGGCTAATGTATTATTGTTGTTATTGTTATTATTATTATTAGCATTATCGGGGTTAAAGTGTGATTTGCAGGTGTGGGAACCCTGAGATCCGGTGTAGTGGGGGGAGGGACACGTAGCATGTTCTCATGAATGAAAACTTTATGAATTAATTGATGGTCCACGAGCCACCGATGCAGCGGCCCACTGGGATTTGTCCCACTGGTCCCGATGGTCAGTCGGACTGTGGATGGGAAGGGAAAAAAGGATGTGTGTCGAGTGCGGGGGCGGGACATTACTTTCTGAATTGTTGAGTGAGTATCTCAATGGCATCAGCTGGAAGGAACGCCAGGCTGCAGCACAGGAATAATGAATTTGCTTGACACTGTTACGTACGAAACTGAGTTATCAGATTTATTTAGGCCTTATTACTTATTAACCACAGGTGCCAGAACAATGTTCCAGATCGTTCCAGCCCACTTTAAAAGTGAAGGATTTATATTTTGTGTGAACAACAGCTGTTCAGTTTAAACTAATTCTTAAGACAGAACATCTGGATCAAAGTGTTGGTCCAGAGGAACAGATCGACCCCAACTCCACCTGTGATCATTGTCTTCGTACAGTATGTTATCTGGATAATGTACTGAACAGCAGTGATGAAAAGTACATTTACTCAAGTTTTGTACTGAAGTACAATTCTGAGGTACTTTTCACCTTAGGCTACCTCATACGTCTACTCCACTACACTTCAGAGGGAAATATTGTACTTTTGACTCCATTACTTTTATCTGACAACTGCAGTTATTTTGCAGATGTAGATCTTAAAAACCCATGCGAGCTTATTAAATACAAGGCATTGTTACACAGTAAATGAAGCCATCAGACAGTCTATAAAATGAGTAGAATTAGTTCTACTGCATCAGCTACAATATTAATATGGTGCTTACATGTTAGTGCATCAATAATAATAATCATACTGTGCATCTAGTGATGCACTTGGAGACATCATCACTGATAGTACCTGGGGTCGGTAATGATTTCTGGACCCAAATGCAGACACAAATGGAGGCAGGCTGGATGAGAAAAATAACTTTTTAATAAGTGTAACAGGCTTATGGTCAGGCTGGTGAACATGGGGGCAAGCAAAAGTCCAAGAATGCAGGCAAAAGGAAAAAACACACCAGGAAAACCAAGTAACAAAACCAACAACAGCACAGATAATCCAGTACAGGTAGAATCTCCAAACAGAATAAGAAGGAACAAACACGGTCGAACTGACGAGGAGTGAAGGGAAGACAGATACTTAAATACACAAGGCAGGCAGGGCTACCTGCAACAGGTGAAACACATCAGGGCAGGGCAGACAATCACGGAAGATAAAACGAAGACAGGAAAGTAAAACAGCCAACAGACACACAGGGGAGTCATTTCAAAGTAAAACAGGAATTAAGAGTCCAGAGTCACTCAGAGGGCAGATCGTGATGGGTTCATTGGGTGTCTGGGTCTCTCAACTGCAGACACCCTCACCCAGGCAACCTGACTGGGAGTGATCAGTTTCCGGCCAGTGTCCAAGAGACATTAGTCCAAGTCTTGTCCCTCCCGATCCACACCTATCTTGAAGCTTTCTACGCTGCCTCTGAAGCTCTGCTGGTGGCTTTTCTGTTACGTGCGCCACTGATGCCCAGGAGGCTGCCGGCTTTGCAGAGGGATTTTCCTGCAAATCTCCCCACTTCAATGGGCATGCGCCGTGCACGCCACTGTCATCTCTACCCTGTTCATGGCCAGCGCAAAAAGGCTCATTGAGATGGCGCATTCAGTGATGACCCCTTTTTCCAGGCTCAGAAGTTAACCTCATATTAAAGTTGTCGTCGTAATCCATAATGAGGTCCTTGATGTACCTTGGGACACGATGCCACTCCAATACCATTTCTACTAGTTAAAGGGGTATGGAACCATGTGCATTGGCAAGGTCCAGCCATAGTACCACCAGATCCCCTTTTCCTTCTCATGCCTCTCTGATCAGCTGTGTTACCACTCCACTTTGTTCTAGGCATCCTGAGACCCCTTGATTCCCCCCTTTTGCACAGAAGAATCAGTGTACAGGTACTTCAGGAGGTACTAGCTCAGTCGTTGGGCAGCAATACTGATAAATATCTTCCCCTTGACATTGAGCAGCGAGATGGCCCTAAACTGCTCAATGTCATTGGAGTTCTCCTCCTTTGGAACCCATACACCTTCTGTGAATCTCCACTGTTGCCCTCTCAGTAGCAAAGCTGATGAGCATGGTTCCCATTGTTTGGAGTCTCTTGCCTTCATGGTTGCTCCCAGGACGCTTACCACATCATCGTCAAATTGGCACCACTCACTCTTTCTGCTGGCAGGAGGCCACTTAACCTACAGATTGTGCTGTGCAATGAGTGGTGCTTGGGCTTCTGGAGCTTTGAGGTTCTGGGAACTATGGGGTGACTCCTGGCCTGACTCCTCCTGTGTCTCACCAAGGTTGCTCCCTTTGCGTTGCTCCAGCTGCTCCCCCACCATTTCATCTTGGCCTGGTGGATCTTCAGGCCTCATGGGTTTTTGCAGATCTTGCCACATGTACTGTACATACCACACTCGTCATCTTGTGTCCAAATGCAGGGGTCATTGCATGTTGTCTGTTTGGGGCTTTCACCCCCCCCCCTCGGGCTCCCCTGGGGATATGTTTCCTTGGCATCCACTCATCCAGCCTATTCCTGGAAGTCACTGATATGATAGTTACATACATCTAGTGCATCACTTGGACACATAATCAGTGATAGTACCGATAGTCCAGTGTTATCCCATTAAAAAATTGACTGTAAGCCTGTTCTGACTCTACAGTGAGTACTATGACTTAATACTTAATTCAATGTTATTTGAGTAAAATTTAGAATGCAGGTTTTTACTTGTAACAAAGTCATTTTAAATTGTGGTATTTCTACTTTTACTTAAGTAAAATGTCTGAATACTTCTTCCACCACTGATGAACAGTAACATCTCTTTGTTCAGAACAATGGACCTGCAGACCAGTCACAGTGCTGCGTTTACAGACATGTGAGTGATAATTTCCACCAGTTATGAATAAAATCCGACAAGCAAAAAAGCATGTGACTCTGTCAGGTATCTTCCCCATGACGGTTGAAACAGAGGTCGATGTTACTGCTGTCTTCTGGTCAGCAGATTCATGTGCTTAGCAGTGATCCTGAATTACAGTGCAGAGCAGGGAGATAGCGGAAGACACAAACATCATACAAGTTTTATGGACATTTCATCATTCCTCTTCTGCAGTCTCCATCTCCTCCTCCCCCACATTGCCATGGTGATGAAGAAGAGGAGGACCTGAACAAAGCATTTGATGTTCAGTGTTTTCAGCAGATCCTCCGCCCTTCAGCTCCCAGTCCACTGGAGAAACACAGAGTCTACGATGAGCAGGATTTTGAAGGTGAGTCACCAAAACCTACCTTGTTCCAGGAGATTTTGACGAAGTTCAAGGGGTCTTTGTTTGGGTTCCATCATCTTTAGGTGGTTGTTGGAGCCAGCAGGAGTTCCAGGGTGTTTCAGGAGGTTGTAGGGGTCTTTGAGAAAGTCTTAAATGGGGGTTTCAAATAGTCAAGAACCACTGCAGGCACCGTCAAGGTGCTCTGAGGTACCAGCAGTTCTGGGTTCTTTAAATAACAAGGGATATCTGATCAGGTGCAAGAAGACTTTGAATAAAGTCAATCATTTTAGAAGCAGTGGTTTCAGAATGTATCAGGAGGTTCTAGGGATTCTCACAAGGGTTCAAAGAGTTCTTGAGTATGTTTGTGGAGTTTCCCCCATTTTGAGGGCTTTCCAGAGGTTTCTGAGAAGGTTTTCTGGTCTTTTTCTATGGTCTTTTTCAAAGTTTAAGGGGTCTATTCTAGGCTTCATTTCAGGGGTTAAAAAGATCCCATTAGGAAGGATTAAGAGGTTCCAGACTCTTTAAAGAGATTCAAGGGAACTTTGGGGAAATTCTAGGGGTATTTGACTGAGATCAGCACTTGTTCACAAGTGTTTCAGGAGATTCTAGGAGACTCTGAGGAGGTTTTAGGGGTCCTGGAGGATGTTCAACATGTTGTTTTCTGGTTGTATATCTTCCAGGGTGTTCTGGAGGTTGCTAAGAAGGTTTTTGTGGTTCCTGCTCTTGGTCATTTTGGGAGTTCAAGGGTTCCATTACAGGGATCAAGGAGATTCTTACAAGGTTCTGAGGACTTTGAGTAAGTTTCAGGTGTTTTTAAGCAGGGTCTACTTTGACAAGAACCTATGCAGGTTCCCTTTAGGTGCTTCAGGGATCTTGGCTAGGTTAATAACAGTTTTTGATAAGGTCTGAGGAGGAAGGTTAAGGATTCCAAGTTATTTAAAACGTTCCTTTTACAGGTTATTGAAGAGGTTCCAGATGTCTTCTAATTGTCTGTGAGGAGGGTTTGGAAGTTTTTATGGAGGTCCCAGGATCTTTGGAGAAGATCAAGGTGGAAGAATACCCGGGGTGTTTTGGAGAATTGCTGGTTAAAGGACCGTTCCCTCCACTTCAGTATTATCTGGGAACTATTGTCGCTACTTGTCGTATTATTGTAACATATGTAAACATTATTGATAATAATTATTTTTCTGCTGCAGATCATCGTCACTCTTCTCTCCACGTCCATCATCCTCTGTCCAAACCTCCCACTGACAGCAGGAGGAAGAGGAACAACGAGGGGAGGAAGGAGGGGAGGAGAGGCTCCGCCCCCAGCGCTGCAACCACCATAGAAGAAGACCAGGAGGAGGAAGACAAGGGCGAGGAAGAGTCCTACAGTCAGACTGATGGAGAGGAGGGTCGAATGACCACGCCCTCCAGGTGAGGAGCACACCTGGGTCTTTAAATATGTGATGTGTCTCTTCAACAAAAATACACTTTTCTGCATTTTAGTCCAGTTAACTTGTAACCCCTCCCCTTACCAGTGACCCACCCACAAGATCGACCAATCACAACGGCCCCTCACCTGGTTGCATCGTGATGACCGTTGCCACTGACGATGCTGACGAGGCTGAAACACTGACGTCTGTTGACCTGGACGGAATCAAGAGTCAGTAAACCTGCTTCAAACTGCTCACTTTAGATTTAACTTTACATTAAATCAACACTTCACACATAGCGGAAATTAAAGTTTAACTTTACATGTACTTTTAATACAACTTTATCATATAAATTACCTTAATAAATGATGTGAACATTTTTAAAATACTCTTTATTCTTAATTAATTGACAGATATGTGATTGCAACATAACAGATTATGGGAACACTAAACATATAAACATAAATACATATATTTTTTCTATTCCAGTTGGTGTAAGGTGCACTTCCTAAAACATAAATACAAAACTGTTTAAAAAGAATTATGTGTAATTTTACATATAACACTGTACTAAACAATCAACTAAGTTTAACTTAACGCTTTACATGTACTTTACATTTAACTCTCTACCTTTAACATGTAACTTTATCATTTAAACTTTACATATAACTTTGAATTTAACTTAACATATTAGATGTATGTTAAAATGACTTTACACTTTATACATTACTTAACATTTACCTTTACATATAATTATACACCTTACATTCAACTTTCTACTATACTGTATCTAATTGTACAGATAATTTACCCTTTACACATAACCTTGCCTTTAACATAACGCTTGCGTATCTTTTACACTTTATATCTAAACTGACGGGAGGCTCTTGTTGTTAGTCCGCCTCCCTCTGTATCATGTTAGCAGCTGATAAAAAAACCACAGTTCACACAGCAGCTCATGTTTTATTTAACTAAACTTTGAGAAAGTTGTGTGACAGGAAACTTATACCCAGTGACACTCAGCTGACTCATCCAGTCCAACAGCTGTGCCATCAAGTGGACTTTCGTCAGGTTTATAGATGTTGAGTTTCTGTTGACGCTGTCAGGGAGGTGGTGATTCTACTTTATGTTTATCGCTGAGCTCGTACTGCGGTGATATATAGCGGAAACCACCTCCAGCAAAATAACTGTCCCCTCAGAGTTTACAGGGAAACGTCTACATGATTTTTTATAAATCTACTGTAGATAACCATGTAACTGCAAGGACAATTTAAATCCCCACAAATAGGAACTCATAACATCTAATATCCCCCACCTGAAATCAGATAAGCTACCATCAGCCGCTCTTCCTGGTTCTGCACCAGGATACCTGACCAGCACATTGTAATGAAGTAACGTTACTTACCAGATAAGTAATATCATGTTTTTTAAAACAAAACAAAAACCCCCTAAAACAACTTAATGGCTATAATAACGTCAATATTTTAGTCCACCATGAATGCAGCAAGCAGCTGATTATTGTGTATGGATTTCCCATCAATTAAATCTCTAGTCTCTTTTAGCTAAGTGATTATTAACATAAGCTGCTGTAACTTGTCAGCCTGAACTTACTAATGGAAAACTGACCTCAGGTACAGGATCCACCGCCACCACCACAATGAACAGGGCTGCGTGTCATAGATTATAACGAACGGTGTTTCTCACACTTTGTTGGCTCCACTGACAAACACGAGGTGGTCAGAATATTAGAAATACACTTGAATATGATGCCGCTCGGTCTCCACGCTGGTCCAGACTGAAACATCTCGACAACTGTTGCATGAGGAAACGTGGGTCAGACGCTCATGTTCCCCTCAGGATGAACTGGAGTAACTCTGCCGATCCTCTGACTTTTCCTCTAGCGCCACCACCAGGTCAACATGTTAATCTGTCCAGTACCTTGGTCTATGACCAGATAAACCACAGTTTATAGAAATGCGGCTGTGGACAGTGGACTGGAGCCTCTCCCAGCATCTGACTGTGTCTCTGACGTGTTTTCAGGACAAACTGAAGGAATTCTTTGCATCATGAAAGCATTTTCTGTCACTAGTTGATCTTGATCATGTGACCTGACGCTGCCGCTGACCTGAACACAATGCTGTCATCCTACACACGCAGCCCACTGCCTCTATCTATTGTTACTGTGATACTGTGTGTGTCCAGTCCCGGTCCTGGTCCTGGAGGATTCTGTCAGTCTCTAGGATGAACATGAAGTCAGTCTCTGCTCTGGTCGTGATCAAATATTTCAACAGTTTGTTGTTTGACAGACTGAAGGCAGATCTCAGTGAGTACGCACCTGCTTCTATTCTCATTCTACTCTCGCGGTGTTCATTCTAAGATACAATATAATACATACTGTAATAAATATTTAAATTCTTAGTCTACTTTTAGTATTGTTGTATCCTAGTATTTTTAAACCACATGTTGTTTTGTGTAGTACTTGTACATGCCTGCGCCAGGGTCGGGGAGAGGCGGCATTTCATCCTCCATATGTCCTGTACATTTGGCAGAATTGACAATAAAGTTGACTTTGACTTTATCTAATCCGCCGCTGAAAATAGTCCCCATCAACGCACCGTTTCCTCCTGTTTGTTTGATAAAAACGGTGGGTTTGAGTCTGAAGGTGAGATCTGACGACGAGAAGAAACATAGAAAAACACCTGCGTTATACTTCATGGAAGGCAAAGAACACAGGACGAAGGTGGCACCAGGACAAAACTGTCAACGGATCTGAAATCAGTAGTTGATCCTGTTTTACACTCCTTCTGTTCCAATAAGAATTTTAAACAGAACATATTCCAAAAACATGAAAACAGCAGTACAGGATTAAATCAGATCAACCAGTCAGGCAGAGTATTCGGACTCATATTCAAACATTCACTAATCGCGTCATCAGTAACCAACCGTGAAGACGGATGGAGGTCAGACCATCTGGCTCTGACTCTGCTCTCGCTGCGTCTTACACCGGGGGGGTGGGTTTGTTTTCAGAAGTGGGGGAGACGCGTGAGGTCGGGGGACGTCCTGGTTTCTTTAAACAAGAGAAGGGGTTAATCTCAAGGTGACAAATCCTGCCAAACATAAACAGGATCATGGTATCCAGTTCGGCTGCAGTCCCTTTCACACCGACCACAGGTAGTGGGCGCCGATCAGCCGACCCTCAATGCTGGAATGCGATTGGCTGTTTGCGTTGATGCTTTCCAGGAAAATAAGAAATGATGTGAAAACATCCTGCTTCACAGAAAATCTCCTTTTCTCTTCACTCTTTACAGCAACCTGAAACACTTCTCACCTGCCGACCGCTGCAGGCTGCAAACACACCTGTGTATGTGAGCGCGGGCGCGCGTGTGTGTGTGTGTGTGTGTGTGTGTTTAAGCTGATTGGCTAATTCAGAGGTCACATCTCATCTTACTGATTCTTCACTTAAGTTCAGTCGAGCCTGAAACAAAGTTAGACTCCAGAAAGTTCCCATGAGACCAGAGAGAGAGTAAAGGTGAGAAAGGAAAGAAGAGAGGAAGGAGAGAACGGAGGAAGAGAGGAAGGAGAGGAGAGAATGAGGAAAGAGATGAAGGAGACAACGAAGGAAGAGAGGAAGGAGAGAACGAAGGAAGAGAGGAAGGAGAGAATGAAACAAGAGAGGAAGGAGAGAGAACGAAGGAAGAGAGGAAGGAGAGAACGGAGGAAGAGAGGAAGGAGAGAATGAAACAAGAGAGGAAGGAGAGAATGAGGAAAGAGATGAAGGAGACAACGAAGGAAGAGAGGAAGGAGAGAATGAAACAAGAGAGGAAGGAGAGAACGAAGGAGGAGAGGAAGGAGAGAATGAAGAGAGGAAGGAAGAGGAAGGAGGAGAGGATGAGAGAAAGGAAGAGAGGAAAGAGAGGAAGGAGAGAACGAAGGAAGGAGAGAACGAAGGAAGAGAGGAAGGAGAGAATGAAACAAGAGAGGAAGGAGAGAACGAAGGAGGAGAGGAAGGAGAGAACGGAGGAAGAGAGGAAGGAGAGAGAATGAGGAAAGAGATGAAGGAGACAACGAAGGAAGAGAGGAAGGAGAGAATGAAGGAAGAGAGGAAGGAGAGAATGAAACAAGAGAGGAAGGAGAGAACGAAGGAGGAGAGGAAGGAGAGAACGGAGGAAGAGAGGAAGGAGAGAATGAAACAAGAGAGGAAGGAGAGAATGAGGAAAGAGATGAAGGAGACAACGAAGGAAGAGAGGAAGGAGAGAATGAGGAAAGAGAGAACGAAGGAAGAGAGGAAGGAGAGAAGGAGGAAGAGAGGAAGGAGAGAATGAAACAAGAGAGGAAGGAGAGAATGAGGAAAGAGAGGAAGGAGAGAATGAAGAAAGAGAGGAAGGAGAGAATGAAGGAAGAGAGGAAGGAGAGAAGGAAACAAGAGAGGAAGGAGAGAACGGAGGAAGAGAGGAAGGAGAGAGGAAGGAGAGAATGAGGAAAGAGAGGAAGGAGAGAACAAAGGAAGAGAGGAAGGAGAGAACGGAGGAAGAGAGGAAGGAGAGAATGAGGAAAGAGAGGAAGGAGAGAACGAAGGAAGGAGAGAACGAAGGAAGAGAGGAAGGAGAGAATGAAACAAGAGAGGAAGGAGAGAATGAAGGAGGAGAGGAAGGAGAGAACGGAGGAAGAGAGGAAGGAGAGAATGAGGAAAGAGAGGAAGGAGAGAACGAAGGAAGGAGAGAATGAAGGAAGAGAGGAAGGAGAGAATGAAACAAGAGAGGAAGGAGAGAACGAAGGAGGAGAGGAAGGAGAGAATGAGGAAGAGAGGAAGGAGAGAATGAGGAAAGAGATGAAGGAGACAACGAAGGAAGAGAGGAAGGAGAGAACGAAGGAAGAGAGGAAGGAGAGAATGAAACAAGAGAGGAAGGAGAGAACGAAGGAGGAGAGGAAGGAGAGAACGGAGGAAGAGAGGAAGGAGAGAATGAAACAAGAGAGGAAGGAGAGAATGAGGAAAGAGATGAAGGAGACAACGAAGGAACAGAGGAAGGAGAGAATGAAGGAAGAGAGGAAGGAGAGAACGGAGGAAGAGAGGAAGGAGAGAATGAAACAAGAGAGGAAGGAGAGAACGAAGGAGGAGAGGAAGGAGAGAACGGAGGAAGAGAGGAAGGAGAGAATGAAACAAGAGAGGAAGGAGAGAATGAGGAAAGAGATGAAGGAGACAACGAAGGAAGAGAGGAAGGAGAGAATGAAGGAAGAGAGGAAGGAGAGAGGAAGGAGAGAATGAAGGAAGAGAGGAAGGAGAGGAAGGAGAGAACGAAGGAGGAGAGAGGAAGGAGAGAACGGAGGAAGAGCGGAAGGAGAGAACAAAGGAAGAGAGGAAGGAGAGAATGAAACAAGAAAGGAAGGAGAGAACAAAGGAAGAGAGGAAGGAGAGAAGGAAACAAGAGAGGAACGAGAGAACGAAGGAGGAGAGGAAGGAGAGAACGGAGGAAGAGGAGGAAGAGAGGAAGGAGAGAATGAAGGAAGAGAGGAAGGAGAGAAGGAAACAAGAGAGGAAGGAGAGAGGGAAGGAGAGAGGAAGGAAGAGAGGAAGGAGAATGAAACAAGAGAGGAAGGAGAGAACGAAGGAAGGAGACAACGAAGGAAGAGAGGAAGGAGAGAATGAAGGAAGAGAGGAAGGAGAGAATGAAACAATAGAGGAAGGAGAGAACGAAGGAGGAGAGGAAGGAGAGAACGGAGGAAGAGAGGAAGGAGAGAATGAGGAAAGAGATGAAGGAGACAACGAAGGAAGAGAGGAAGGAGAGAATGAAGGAAGAGAGGAAGGAGAGAATGAAACAAGAGAGGAAGGAGAGAACGAAGGAGGAGAGGAAGGAGAGAACGGAGGAAGAGAGGAAGGAGAGAATGAGGAAAGAGCGGAAGGAGAGAACAAAGGAAGAGAGGAAGGTGAGAAAGAAGGAGGAGAGGAAGGAGAGAACGGAGGAAGAGAGGAAGGAGAGAACGGAGGAAAATAGGAAGGAGAGAACAAAGGAAGAGAGGACTGAGAGAAGGATACAAGAGAGGAAGGAGAGAACGAAGGAGGAGAGGAAGGAGAGAATGAAACAAGAGAGGAAGGAGAGAATGAAGGAAGAGAGGAAGGAGAGAACAGAGGAAGAGAGGAAGGAGAGAATGAGGAAAGAGCGGAAGGAGAGAACAAAGGAAGAGAGGAAGGTGAGAAAGAAGGAGGAGAGGAAGGAGAGAACGGAGGAAGAGAGGAAGGAGAGAACGGAGGAAAATAGGAAGGAGAGAACAAAGGAAGAGAGGACTGAGAGAAGGATACAAGAGAGGAAGGAGAGAACAAAGGAGGAGAGGAAGGAGAGAACGAAGGAAGAGAAGGAAAGTTTGAAGAAAGAAGAAGAGTCAGATTTTAACCTCTGACCCCTTAACTCTGACCCCGCCCCCACATATATGCCCCTCCCCTCAGGTCACCGATTGGACGACGTTCCGGCAGTGCGCCGTCACCTGGTGAGGCGGAGCTCTAAAGGGCCAATTGTCCACGTCAGCAAAGATCAGATCAGCAGCCGGACACAGTCCCAGCTCCAACACCTCCAGCACCTCCAACCAGACCGGACACCTCACGAGGTCGGGGGGGTAGTTTATTAAAAAGCTTTATTATTATAAGTCACGGTAAACAAAGTGACACCTCAACTGATTTCAACTCACACCACATGAAGCCGTCTGCACATTAAAACTCTGTCTTCATGTGGAACCGATCAGTGTCCACTCTGACATAGTCTCCAGGTGGTTTTAGTTGAGTCTCTCCAGTCAAACACCTGAACAACATGAAAACAGGTAAATCTCCTTTTATATTAACAACAAAACAGATTAATAACATCTGTATCTTACCATCAGAGTCCTGACAGCTGCTCTGCTGTGATCAGATATCTCCACATTTAAACTGATGGATCACAGAGACAGTTAGAGGACTACAGGTCGTCTTCTTCACTTCCCTGTCACACAGCTCCGACCCTCACTGAGCCGCTACAGCTTCGTTTAGTAAAGTCTCAGTTTAGTTTAGTTTTAGTTTAGTTTTCCCCGAACAACTGAAACACTGACCTGCGCTTTAACATCTACACACTGAGACACTTTAATGTTTACACGATGAGACACTGAGACGCTTTAATGTTTACACACTAAGACGCTTTAATGTTTACACGATGAGACACTGAGACGCTTTAATGTTTACACACTAAGACGCTTTAATGTTTACACACTAAGACGCTTTAATGTTTACACACTAAGACGCTTTAATGTTTACACGATGAGACACTGAGACGCTTTAATGTTTACACACTGAGACACTGAGACACTTTAATGTTTACACACTCTAGAAACAGTTTTGTAAAAGCTCAGCTTTTGGGGAGAAATGCTCAGTTCTGGACGGATGACTGAAACAGTGACAAAAAGACGAGTTTACAAATTTAATGGGCTTTAATTCAATAGTGCACACACTTCAACTACTCCTGGTTCTTAAACTGACATTTCAATTGCTTTCACTTTTACTTGATATTATTTCTTATTCTGCTCCTCCCTTGATGAAGCTAGGCTAACAGTTTCCACCAGCTTCCAGTCTTTATGCTAAGCTAGGCTAACCACGTCCTGTACCTGCTTCTGTACTGGACACACGGAGAGGATGCTGATATCCATCTGAAACACCTGGAGAAGACAGAGAACAAAAGCATTTATAGAAATGTTGGGAGTCCAAATGAGGCTGACAGGAGGGACAAAAGACGAGCCGGGACTCTGAGCAGGTTAATCCAGGTGGTATTGTGAACGGGTGACAAACTGGACTCTGTCTTAATCAGAGAAAGAGAGAAAGCGCCACACAGGTAGAGTCACACAGGTGAAGTTGAACAGAGCCAGGTAGAGGGAGGTAAAATCTGACTTCAGTCTCTGTTGGTTCAGTGTCCTCTCGTCTTCAGGATGGTCGGTTTGGACCTGAAGAGTCGACGAAGCAAGGTACAGGCTCATTTATCCCGGGTTAGTCTTGGTCAGTTTGAGTCAGTCTGGCTTACATTAGTTAAACTTTGGTTTATCTTGTTTTCCACGTTTAGCCTGGTTTACTCCAGTTTGATCGGGATAAACCGGTTTATCCCGGTTTATGACAAAATCCATTTTCCACCAGACGTGGAGGAGTTTGGTTTACTTTGGATTAATTTATTTAGTTCAATTTATCCTGATTCAGTCTGGTTTAGATATATTTTGGCCACTTTAGTCAGGTGTGGTCCTGTTTAATCACAGCGATATTGACCTGGTTTTGTTTGGTTTATCTTTAAACTTGTAGGTTAAAACAACAGTTTAACAAAAAAATCTTATCAGATAATTCACTAACTTGGTGTTTAGGAGCTTTTAGCCCCATCTCTTCATCCAACCATATATACACTGATGAAAGCCACAAGATGCGGCCGAAAGCTCAGGAAAAACAAGTAAGTGGACCCTTTTAAAAAATGTTTCAAACTAGTTTATCCCTGTTTGGTTTAGTCTGGTTCAGTATGCAAAAGTAGAAACATATTGCTTGGTTATGACCTGGATTTAATCTGAAATGTTGTTTAATTTGAATTGGTTGAGTTTAACCTGATTTCATCCGATTTTGCCTTTTTGACTTTTATCGAATTTTTTGTGTTTTAACTTGTTTTCCTCCAATTTATCTTTATTCAGATGACTCGGCCTATTTTTGTTTAACTTGCTTTAAGCTGGACCAAACCAAGGTCTATAAGTTAACCTTGGAAACAGCACATTTATTTGAACCACAAGATCCGTAAGTTGCTGTTCAAAACTCCATCTGCTGATGAAGATCAGCAGATGGAGTTTGCTCAGTTGTGATGAAACTGTAGATTCAGCTTTCAAGCTTCAAAATGGATGAAAAATCTGCTCAGAAAAAAATGGAAATTTAATCACCTACAGTGGTCAGATTGCTTTCTCAGCTAGAACCAAACCTTAGCCTGGAAACTTGTTTAGCTTTAGTTGGTTACATTTTGCCTGATTTGATCTGATTTGGCCTTTTTGCACAGATGAAGCTTGATTTGTCCTCAGAAGGTTCAGAGTTGGTTTTAAGCATGTTTGGTTGAGGCCAGAGTTGTGTTTAGGGATGGGATAAGTCTTCTGGGAATGAATGTACATCCATGTAATGTCCTCACAGGAAACAAACGTATGTGTGTTGTCACACTGGTGGGACGTATAACTCTACTCTGACATTAACGGGGCAGACCTCCCATATTGAGAAAAAGCAGGGCTCCAAAAGTGAACCATTACATCTTATGGTTAAAACTTGTTTGTGGGGCACACCGGTGGCTCACCTGGTTAACCGCGTACCATTAAGGCTGATTCCTAACCGCAGCGGCCTGGGTCCGAATCCAGCCCACCCCCCCCCTCTCCATTGGCTTTCCTGTCCATCCCCACTATCGCTGTAAAAATGAAGACGGAAAATGCCAGAAAAAAAAAACTGTTTGCAGGTGGGCTAAATTAGGGTCAGGGTTGGGGTTAGGCATGTGGTGGTGGAGGTAAATATCCGGGTAAATCTCTGGGCAATAGGTCAGTGCAGCGTCCTCCTTAGTGACAAAGACGAGTTTTTCTGTGTGTTCAGGTGTTTGTGGAGCTGAACGAGCTGGTGATCGACCGGAACCAGGAGCTGCAGTGGAGGGAGACTGCTCGATGGATCAAGTTTGAGGAGGAGGTGGACGAGGAGACAGAGCGCTGGGGGAGACCTCACATCGCCTCCCTCTCCTTCCGCTCCCTGCTGGAGCTCCGAAAAACCGTCTCCCATGGTGAGGAGGAGGCTCTCTGCTGCCATCCACTGGATGAATCCTGACGCTGCACATTATCATATTTCAATATTAATATTGACGACTGTTTTGTCACCATGTAGGCTAAATGAACACAGTTTGATAGAGCTGAACTTATCAGGCTGTAGCTGTGACACTAAGCCTCAGACAAGTTTAGCTGTGGTTTTAAACAGGTTTAGCAAAACCAAGACCTTCAGGAGTTTGTATGACACCTGTTACAAAATTACATTTAAATTAAGAAGTACCAGAATAAAATGAACTGAAATCTTTTTTAAACCTCAGTTAAACCAAGTGTGTGGCCGGTCTAAGTTAAACCTCAGATACAGTGACCTTCAGTTGCATTGGCGTGATTTATAGAGGACACAGCGTCTGGTTTAGACCAAACCACAGGCGCAGTATAAACCTTCTGAGGACACAGCAATTGGTTTGAAGAGACCAGATGATTTAATCAGAATCAGAATCATAAAAACTTTATTTATCCCCGCTGGGGGAAATTGATTTGTCACGATTACACAACTTGTAGTTAGGAAAGAGGAAGTAGATAAGTAGAAAATGTAAAAACTACTATAAAATAGTAATAATATGAAATAAACAGTAAGTGAACAGAAAAACGTACAAATGCAAATGTGCAAAAAGTAATGTGCGAGGTCACTTTAACATTACCCTAAACCTTACTGTGTGTAGCCCGGGCCACGTCAAGTTGATGCAGACACGTGTCTGCACAAGTTAAAAATGTTTCAACTCAAATGAAAAATCTGCGCCTCTTATTTCCTTATTAGGAAAAAGGAGAGAGACTGGAGGGAAACAACAGGAAGACATGGAGTTTCTGCTGAGTTCAGAGCCCAGAGGCTGAGCTCACACACAAACAGAAACACTAACACACACAGTCCATTTCTTGCTAGCTTACAGCTGCTAGCTTACAGTTGGTACCTGGCCGTTTGTAGAAAATTAGTACAAATGGTCCACCTGTCAAACTCATGTGAATGACGCTCAGCGAAAACCTGCTTCACTTCCTATCTGAACACACCTTTAAACTGCAGGTGACCAACAACCAGCCTGGGAGTGATGACGATGTCGGCGTGTGACATCATGTTGTTGTGCTTTCAGGGGCGGTGCTCCTGGATCTGAAGCAGAGTACTCTGCCGGGGATCGCCCAGCAGGTGGTGGAGCAAATGGTGATCTCGGATCAGATTAAAGCTGAAGATAGAGCCAATGTCCTGAGAGCTCTGCTGCTCCGACACAGGTTCGTGTCCAAACTACATTTGTCTGTCCAATCATTTATCCATTCATTCATCTTTCTGTCCAGTCACTCATCCACCCACTGCTGCTCAGAAAGAGAACAGAGCCATTTTTTTCATAAATATATATCTCTCTCTGTGCGTTTCATCAGTCATCCCAGCGATGAGAAAGATCACAGCTTGTTCAGCAGGAACATCTCTGCAGCCAACATGGCTGCCCTGATGGACAGAAGCAATGGCCAATCAGAACCCTCCAACAACCTGACCAATCACAGAGAAGCTGACACAGAGAAGAACAAGGTAAAACCACACCTGTCTACTTTCTGTCTGTTTGTTGTCACCTGCTGAAGATTCAAAGTTTGACTTTAGTAATCTTAAGTGTCAGTGGAAGGAAAATAAGCCGATAAAGCAGGAAAGAAAACACCTGTTTTCCTGCTGTGGACATCTGAGGGAGGGTGTCCAGCGATGGGATTCTCTATATTACATAAAAACTTTTTGTCAAAATGACTATACGTTAAGTGATGACAATAAGCGCATCAAAGCCCACAGGAATAAAAGCTATAAATCGAGACCTGTAAATGAATCCCTCCCAAACAAACAACTAAAAGTGTGTTCAAAGAGCTATGATGCAGTACTCAGGGTTTTTTTTATTCTGCTGTCCCGACTTCAATGTTGAGTTCATTCCACTACTGTGGGACCAGAACAGAGAAGAGGGTCCTATCAGTGACGGGGTGACTAATTATCCAGAGGCAGAGGAGGGTGTATTGCCTGACCATGGCGAGATGGGAAGGAGCAGTGCCTTTCACTTCCCTGTAGACCACCAACAGAGTTTTGAAGTGGTTGAAGCTGCAGCAGCAACCCAGTGTATTGAATGCAAGAGAAGATTGGTGTAGAAAAACGTGGGGAGGTTAAACACCAAACTGGCAGCAACGTTCTAGATTAGCTGCAGAGGTCTGGGGGCAGGCAAGGAGGAGTTGCAGTAGTTGAGGTGTGAGATGATGAGAGCCTGGATGAGCACCTAGAGCTGTTTGCAGTAGCAGCTCAAACTAAGCATAATTAAAATGTAAGTGGTTACTAAATTAAAACCACACAAACTAGTTCCTATGTAAAGATTAGCTGTTACCAAATATTTACACCCACTAACTGCTAGATTTGACACCTGTGGAGCTGATAATCAACAGAACGGTTTGTCTGCTGTAAGGATAAAAACACAACATACGGCCGACTTGGGCGACTAGATGAACTGATTGAAAACAGACAGCATATACGCCAACGGCTGGTAAGACACGACAGGCTACACCCACTCATGTTACGATGATGCGGATATTTCTGCTGATTATTGATTCAGCCGTGTGCAGATAATGAGGATTATGGATCAGCAGGTAATGCTTGTAACTGCATGTCAGCTGAAAACATTATTAAACATTATGATGTATCTTTTGCTGAAATATGATGCTGATAACTACATAACTACACTAAAAGTTTTGATGTGAGTATCCTTTCCCCTGAAAGAACACAAGCTCAGTCTTGTCCAGGTTGAGCTTCAGGTGATGCCTTGACATGCATTCCCAGATGTCGGCCAGACAAGTAGTGACACACTTCAATGTCAGATGGGGGCAATGAGAAAAAAACAACTGGGTGTCATCAGCATAGCAGTGATAGGAGAAGCTATGCCAGTGTATGATAAAACTATCAGTTTGTTAGGATTTATGACATTATTTTGTACTTTGTCCAGAGAGAAGGCCCATCCCTCTGTCAATCCAGATCCAAACATGAAGTGAAGCTGATGGAGAAGATCCCAGAGAGAGCTGAGGCCACCGTTGTTCTCGTAGGTATGCATCATATATGTACACGTCACATACACATCATCTCCTTCATTTATGCTTTAATCAGGAGGTTCACTGCATCCCTCTGCTGTGTCTGCAGGCAGTGTGGGCTTTCTGGACCAGCCCTCCATGGCATTTGTGCGGCTGCAGGAGGCGGTCCTGCTGGAGTCTGTTCTGGAGGTCCCTGTCCCTGTGAGGTTCCTCTTCCTCCTGCTTGGCCCACCCACCATCAACATCGACTACCACCAGATCGGACGCTCCATCTCCACACTTATGTCAGACAAGGTGAATCCCCACAGAGTTGAGGCTTTCTGCCATTTTCTTGGATATGAACACCAAAGGCACTAAATAATGATGCTCTACTGCCTTGAAGCCACATAATGAGGTTAATGTTCTATAATGAATTCTGCCTCTGTCTG
This sequence comes from Xiphias gladius, assembly GCF_016859285.1. Taxonomy (NCBI): domain Eukaryota; kingdom Metazoa; phylum Chordata; class Actinopteri; order Istiophoriformes; family Xiphiidae; genus Xiphias; species Xiphias gladius. The sequence goes on along the minus strand of NC_053414.1, from coordinate 1,239,798 downwards.
CTCCTTTAGCACTTCCATGAGGCAGCATACCAGGCTGACGACCGCCAGGACCTGCTGACAGCCATCAACCGTTTCCTGGACTGCAGCATCGTCCTCCCTCCCTCAGAGGTTGGTGGGGATGAGCTGCTGCACTCCGTTGCTCGGTTCCAACGAGAAATGCTCAGAAAGAGGGAGGAGGAGCAGACCGGAAAACTGCAGGAGAAACAGACCAAGATTCAGCAGGATGAAGGTTGGATACCAGGTTCTCATTCTTATGTCAATGAACCTGTTTTTTTCACCAGTTATGGATTTGGGCACTGTTTTCCCTTCCTGAATCAGATCAGAGACATTGTGATTACTACTAGGAGGTTTCCTTCCTTTTCTCTGAGTTGCTGAGAATGCTGCAAAAGAGTTGACTGAGTTCCCTTTTTACCCCTTTAACCCTTCAAAAACCACTCAAAAATCTGATCTCACTAACTGTGAAACTGTGCCGCCATAAAGGTTTATGGTAACATCTTAAAAATAATCATTCTTAAGGAAGCATATTTTTGTGATATGCCCTTCTAACAGTTATAGTACTCTCAATTCAGTGTGTCAAGTATGTCATCCAACATCCTGATCAAAACCTCTGAGTCTCCATAGGTTACTTAGTTAATATTATAAGTTCTTCTGGGGGCATGCTGGTGAAATTGAACTTAGTCTTGAACTATTTATCAGAATCTAGGATCAGAATTTAGTTTGAGTTTCTTCTTGATGCTATTCTCTCGAACACTGAAGGCTTTAGGTCAAGATAAAAGTAGAATAAGGGCTGAAAGATAACGTGCTTGGCTGGCGCACAGTTTGAAGCGACCACCTTGCTGAATCTTGCAGATCTCTGTGGGAGTCCTCATCTTCTTTGCAAGGTAAATCCGCATGTCATCAGCATAAGCGTAAATGTTTCTTTCATATTATTTGAAAGTGTGATCAAGAGACAGCATGTACAATGCAGATGTTGATATTCTGATGATATGAGTAATGATGTGATGTACAGTAAATTTAACGATGAGACAGTTCAAAAATGGTGATCTTATCTTACAGATTCCCTGGTTCCCTCCAAACCCAGCGATGAGCCCCTGAGGCGTTCAGGTCGTCTGTTCGGAGGACTGATCAAAGACGTGACCCGACGCTACCCTCAGTACCTCAGTGACATCCGAGATGCTCTGAATCCTCAGTGCATGGCCGCCATCATCTTCATCTACTTTGCTGCACTGTCCCCTGCAATCACCTTTGGTGGACTGTTGGGTAAGTCTGGACCTTAGAAATTCTGTGCCAGCGATCAAACTACTTGGTGAGGTTTGTTTGAACTAGTTTCAAGTTGCTGCAAATTGATTGAAGCTAAAACTCCCTTGATGATTAGAGATGTTTCTTAGATGAATCCATGAAATTTTATCTCTAATAAATGTTAACTGTTGAGGTGTTATCTCTGTGATCTCTCTCCTTTGACACAGGTGAGAAAACAGAGGGTCTGATTGGTGTGTCTGAGCTGATTGTTGCCACGGCGATGCAAGGTATAGTGTTCAGTGTGCTGGGTGCTCAGCCTCTGCTGGTGATCGGCTTCTCTGGACCGCTGCTGGTGTTTGAAGAGGCCTTCTACACTGTGAGTTTTTTACTGAGAACCATTTTCTTTGTTTTGTATTTATTCTCCCACTTCTATTAATTTCTATTCATCAGTATCATCTCTATAACTACGATAATGAAAACCTCCTCCTTTAAAACTGTTTTGTGATGTACCCCAGAGTTATATCCTGAGTCTTGTCAACACAAGGTCCACTTACTTGTGTTTCCAAAGCTTTCAGCTACATCTTGTGTGGATAACAAGGAAGGACAAGATTCCTTCCTTGTTAACATGTAAACCTGAAATGGAACTTTGGTCAGGTGATAACAGGTGGTTGTATATGTGAAGGAGACTGTAACCGCTGTTTCTATTCAAAGATGGTCACATAATGAGTGGTTTTAAAGGTATCTCCTATGGACTACTATGCAGATGATGTTTGATTGTACATCTCAATTAAGTCTTAAAATTTCAAAAACAGGCTGCCATAACTCTACTAATAGACTATCGACTAGGAATTGACTTTTGAGCTGATTGTTAAGTATGTGATTCATTACTGTTTTCTCCAGATATTAAACTAAAACTGAGATGGAGATGATCATTTGCACTTTTATCTGACCCCATCTAGACTATCTTATCTCTATCTTTACCTTTCTTCTGTGGACTGCTTCAAGTGGTCAAGAATGCTCCTCCAAAGCATAGTATCTTACTTGGTCTGTGTTTCTGTGTAGTTTTGTAAAGACAACGGGATCGAGTATCTGACAGGCCGTGTGTGGATCGGTTTCTGGCTAGTGCTCATTGTACTCCTCACTGTGGCCTTTGAGGGAAGCATCCTAGTTCGATTCGTCTCCCGCTTCACACAGGAGATTTTCTCCTTCCTCATTTCCCTCATTTTCATCTACGAGACCTTCGCCAAACTGGTCAAGGTGAGGTCAGAGACCAACAGCAACAAGCATGAGCTGGAGCCTTACTAAAGAGTAGATGGATTTATACTTAAATGTGTAGTCTTAAGATAATTTACAGATTGATTCATAACAAAGATGGCACAAGATTATTTTAAGGGTTGTCATTTTGTGTTGTCATGTTGAAGTCTTAGGTCATAAGTTCTTCTTGTGTTTCTGCTATATTTTACAAACCAGGATGTTTCAGATATACATCATTAAAAAAACCACTAACCACATAATTTGATCGTCTGTTTGGTAGATGAGTGAATTAAATGTTCTGGAATAAACAACAAAGACCCTTTTTCTACCCTTTGACCAATACAGAGCCACACTGATCTTTTTCTTCTTTTTGTTGGTCTTTTCTAGATCTTTCAGGAGCATCCCCTCCAAAACTGTTACCATGGAAACAACACAGTATTTCAGTCTCCCTGCAACTACACCATAGTCACTAGGAATCCTGGGAAGGTTGTTGGAGAACCAAACACTGCCCTGCTGTCACTATTGCTCATGGCAGGAACGTATTTCATCGCTTTCTACCTACGCAAGTTCAAGAACAGCTCCTTCTTTCCTGGCAGGGTCAGTACATTCAAGTACAGATACATGAACAGGTACATACAGGTACATAAACCACTAAAGGTACATGTACGGGTAGAGCAGAGGTACAGATACAGGTACTTTCGCATACAATAACCTACAGATGCAGAAACCGATACATGTACAGGCACAGGTACATAAGAGTACAGGTACAGGTACATATACATACAGGTAAATGTACAAACATTTCAGATAGATACAGGTACAGATACAGGTAAACAACAGGTGCAGACACAAATATATATACAGTAGACACAGGTACTTACAAGTATACAAAGCTACTGTTTATATAGGTACATACAGGTACAGATACAGGTACATACAGGTAAAGGGACATGTGCAGGTACATGTACAGGTACAGGTGTACAAACACAATTACCTGTGCCTTTTGGCACTCAAGTACAGGTGTGAATGCAGTTAGGAGGTGTGCACCTGGACAGGTACATATCACTATAGAAACAGGTACAGTACATACTGGTACTGGTACATACAGGTACAGGAAAAGGCATAAATATACAGATAGAATTGCAGGTGCAAGTATAAGTACAAGCGTACAGGTAAAGCTATAGTATATGTTTGTTTCCTGCACTCAGGTACAAGTACAAATAAAGGTAAAGGTATGTACAGTTATAGGTCCAGGTACATGCAGATACAGGGACATAAAGGTAGAGGGACATATAGGCTTAGCTTTAGGTACACATAACACACAGATAGAGGTGTATACTAGTACATGTGTAGACAGGAACAGGTACATACATATACAGGTACTGTTTTTACAGGTACTTTCAAATGCAGGAACATGTGCAGGTGTATAGAGGTATAAGTGCATGTAAAAGTAGAGGTCTAGGCATGCAGGTACACAGGTACATGTAGAAATGAAGTTGCATACAGATACAGGCAGAGGTATGCAACATACAGGTACATTCAGATACTCTTTGCTTTGTTTGCATTCAATAATTACAGTTGCCATGAGTCTTCGAACTTGGCCCTCTCTCAAAGAATGGGTGGCTGGTTGTGTGCAGTCCTCCCAGAACATACATTCTGAGTCTAAATGTAAGGTCTTACCTTCCTGACATTAGATCCGTAGGATCATTGGAGACTTCGGGGTCCCCATTGCTATCCTCATCATGGTCTTGGTGGACTACAGTGTGGAGGACACCTATACCCAGGTCAGACCAGGGCAAATTTTAATACTCATAAAGAGATCCCTGTGGTTATAAAACACAATGTGATGATCGTGTGTTGTCCTTTTAAATTACTTGCTTTCTATTGGCTCGCAGAAACTGAATGTGCCCAGTGGATTCTCAGTTTCCAGTCCGGAGAAGCGTGGTTGGCTGATTTCTCCTCTGGGTTCAGATGGGCAGTTTCCTGTTTGGATGATGGGTGCCAGCATCCTGCCGGCCATTCTCGTCTTTATCCTCATCTTCATGGAGTCCCAAATCACAGCGTACAACACTTTCTTCCTGTGGTCTATGTTTTTTTTCTTTTCTTTTCGGGGGGACTGACCGAAAATAACTAAAGCAGTATTAAGTATTAATATTATTTCACCTGTGTCTGTCTGCCAGGCTGATTGTCAGTAAGAAGGAGAGGATGCTGGTGAAGGGAACTGGTTTTCACCTGGATCTCCTCATCATTGTGGTGGTGGGTGGAATCTCAGCTCTGTTTGGTTTGCCTTGGCTATCAGCCGCCACAGTTCGGTCTGTCACCCACACTAATGCCCTCACTGTCATGAGCAAAGCTGTTGCCCCTGGAGACAAGCCTCGCATCCAGGAGGTGAAGGAGCAAAGGGTGACGGGCTTCCTGGTGGCTGTTTTAGTGGGTACGACTGTCTTAGTCCTTCTGCTACTATGTTTACTACAATTAGTACTACTACCTCTGATCTGGTCCCTGCTCCCCTTCTCAGGTCTATCCATCGTGATCGGGGAGATTCTGCGTCAGATCCCTCTGGCGGTGCTTTTTGGGATCTTCCTCTACATGGGTGTGATGTCCCTGAATGGGATCCAGCTCACCGAGAGGCTCATCCTGCTGCTGATGCCCCCGAAGTATCACCCTGATCAAAACTATGTCCGAAAGGTTAGCCTCGCCCCCTGACCTAGGACAGACAGTTCAGTCACTCCCAGGGCTGTGGAACTGAGTCGCATGACGTGGCCTTGAGTCAGACTTGATTCACGGATATGTGGACTTTGTTCTTGACTCACCTAAATTAAAACAGACTTTAACTTCAACACCACTGATTTGTGACTTCACTTGGGCTTTTACCTTTTGATTTGAAGTGACTTGAGGTGTGTTTGACAGCAAAGACTCAGGACTTGTTGGTCTTGATCTGAAACTTGACTTTGGACTTGTTGGACTTATGTCTTTATTATAGACAGTAGAGTGTTGACAGGAAATGAGGGAGGGAGAGATGCAAAGGTCCCTGGACTTGAACTGGATATTGCGGTTCATGGTTGACGTCTTAACCTGTGAGCTGCGGCGAGGGGCACCCCCGGACTTGAACTTTACTTGAGATTTGGACTTGACTTGTTGGTCTTGAGATAAACAAAGATGGAAACTAGAATGGCACTCAGTAGAAAACACACGTCCACCTAAGCCAATGTCAAACAATATATACCAGACTTCAGAGAAAAAAATTCAAATTCATGGTAAATGATCTGGATTCCACACCCAAATGTAAAGGGTTCTTCCCTGGCCTGTGTCCAGTCCCTCCATTGATTTTAATGCAGATTGGTTCAGTACTTTTTATGTAATCCTGCTGAAATATAAGAAGACAAGGATGAAAACATAACCTCCTTGGCGGAGGTAACAATGTGCAGATAACTTTGAAGTACAGATTCACGTACCTGTTTCGATCTCACCTCTCTGCCATCTTGCTGTTGACTCACAGGTGCGGACATTAAGGATGCACCTGTTCACTCTCATCCAGCTGACCTGTCTGACTCTCCTGTGGGTCGTCATGGCGACTGCTGCGGCGCTGGCGTTCCCCTTTGTGTTGCTGCTGACCATACCTGTGAGGATGCTGCTGCTGCCCCACCTCTTCACCCGCAGAGAGCTGCAGAGTGTGAGTCGCACCTTGTTTTACTTGACATTACCCTGATATCATATCAGCACGGGGGAGCAGGACAGGTAGCTGCTAATACAGCTTACAAAACCCACTTTTACCTGTTAACATTTACCTTGCAACTGGCTGATACCCTTGTGTGGGTGTGTAAGTCTGTGTGGATGTGACAACAGCTGAGAGATGAACATAACATTTAATGAACATGTAGGAACAGAAGGAGGCTGAAAACACAGTTATATATATGTGACAGTTTGTAGTCTGTCTGTAGTTAGCAGACATGCTACCTATGGACATCCGGTGTAGACCGATAGACAGCATCATATGCCACCTTACGCTGGCTGGTTGTAGTTAGCCATTGTTTTAGTGGCTGCATACACCTAGCATATCTGATACCTAGCATATCTACTAGCTGATAGCGTGCTAGTTACAGACTGCTTTAGTACCTCAGATTATGCTAGATGTTTGTAGTTAGCCGGTGTTTGGCTAGTAGCTGTTAACAGAAACAGCCAATTTAACATCAGATATGCTAAGTATTTACACCTAGCATTACATTAGCTAGCTACAAAGGGCCAGCATAAGGTAGGATATGATAACTATTATGCTACCTTTTTTTAATTTTCTACACAGTGATGGAAATTTAACTAAATTTATGTATTTTATTTTAGCACAATTTTAAGGTACTCATAAGTACTGGTATTTCTGTTTTGTGCTTTTTTTATTCCTCTATTTCACTGCCCCTACTTCTACTACTACTAGTTCAGAGGGAAATATAGAACTTCTTACTGCACATTCATCTAACAGATTAAAATTTTGACAACAAAATATATGATTAGTTTATGATGCAATATTTTTTAGTTACAGATTAAAATACCCAACAGTATGTAAAGTATTTAAAATCCACCACAGCTCAAGTAGAATAACATTGTTTAACAATTGACAGGAAACATTCCACATAATGGGTACTTTAACTTTAGCTTTAGTACATTTGTAGTATTTCTACACTGTGGTTGTGTTGTTGTTTACACGAAGAATACATCTCAATACTTCTTCCAACACTCATTTACTAATTGTGGCTAGCTGGCTACAGAGAGCTTTCATATCCAACATAGGCTACTTGTTTGTTGTTAGCTTATAATTGTTACACGCTAGCTATTTTACCTATTTGCCTGCTGCGGATACAGCTAACATGACATCAGATATTTTAGATATATGGCAGTTTTTGCTGCATTCGTGTAATTTTGGCAGAATGTGAAGAACAGTAACAACAGACTTTATTCTGAGCCATTATTCCGAGCTGGTTAGCCCTAATGTGAACCGGTAGTCACAACTGATAAACAGACTAAATTAGCTTCTTTTGTTGCGTTACGTGATTGTATCTGTTTGTTACCAAGTGATCCAAACAGTGTACAGCTGCTATAAAATAGGCCGGATGGATTATATTAGTGTTAATGTAGAATGTTATTTTGGTGCATTTGTAGCTGTTCTGTCTGCTGACATGTTGTTCTTTGTGGTTCTTTTCACCAAGTTGTAGATATCATCTCTGACAAAAATTCAACATATCTCCAATTCTGAATTACAAGTCGGAGGCTGACGTGAATGGTTTTTACCACTCAGCTGCTCGTAATTAGACGATATGATGTGAACGCAGCGTTTGCCACAATACACAACCAAACATGACCAGATAACCAGCACCCCCAGTGCCTGAACCAATAGCAGATATACTTTTCCTAATGTAGCTTTGAACTATAAGCTATCTTCCAAGAGTTCACTGAGGTAATTTTGTGTGTTTGAAATGTGATAAACGTGTAATAAATGTGTATACAGGTTATGTAGTTTACTGTTACCATGACCTCTGACCTGTGGTCCTGCAGCTGGATGCTGATGATGTGGAGCCTCACCTGGACGAGAAGGAGGGGCAGGACGAGTACTCACAGCTGCAGATGCCCGTGTGACTCGGCAGCAGCGTGGTGATTGGTCGATTCGGTCTAATGGGCTGAACCTGTCTTCCTCCTTCATTAGCATATCTGACATGTATCCTGTAGCAGAGCTGGGTGGATGGACTGTACATGCTTCTGAAATCCTGTTTTTATAAATCATTTTTTGTATTTTCTGATTTTGGGAGCGGGTTTGTTTCTCTTTAACTCTGATGAAGCTGCTGAACACACTGACTGTAACCTGAACCCTGAGATGTCGTTTGGTTAAGTTCTGGTTGTTCCTTCTGTCTGTATGCCACATTATATTTTAAAGATCACACTAACTGAAAAATCTCTTTTCTCTGTGGGCACTTTGTGTTCTTAATTGTATGTTTCTCTGTGTATCATTAAATGCAAATAATTGTATGTTTAAAAACTGACTTTGCATATTTATTTGTAAATTAGGTTTCAAATTTTCATATCTTACACTCATTATTTTTTATATTTAGCATTGACATATCAAAATAGCACACAATGATTGGATATATAAACAACCCCGGGCAGTTTAGAAAATGAAAAGAAAAAACAATCAATGCGTCTCCAGTGGCGAATAATAAAAGTCCAGGCCCAGGAGGTAGAAAATAAACATATAAATAAAATAATGATCAACTTTACTCGACCAGCGGAGATCATGGCTCTAGGCGGCTTATTCCTGTGCCTTGTATCGTCCAAATGAGAGAGGGAAGTAAGAGTCCGACACAAGCAAAGGAAATAAATAGTAATGGAAAATGAGAAACAATGGAGAAAAAAACAAAAACACCTAATCCCACTCCAGCCTGGCAGGAGACCAAACTACAATTTAGTCCAGCTAAACATCAATTCACAATAGAGTTTGTATTTTCTGAATTGTTTGCGGTCTTAGCACTGTGCATTTTTGCCGCTGATAATTTGAGATTTAAAATATCCACAGACACTTGGACTGAATTTTATTGTTATTTTATTACATTCTTCTCTACGCTATCCTTTGTTATCTACTACTGTTATCACGCCTGCTAGTACTATTACTGTTGACTGTACTGTCTATCTACCTGTCTACCTGTCTACCTGTCTATCTACCTGTCTACCTGTCTATCTACCTGTCTGTCTATCTATCTACCTGTCTACCTGTCTATCTACCTGTCTACCTGTCTACCTGTCCATCTACCTGTCTACCTGTCTACCTGTCCATCTACCTGTCTACCTGTGCATCTGACCCCCCCGTCACAAAGCATCCAGCCGAGCGTCTCGGTGAAACCCGAGCAGCCGTGGCGGCTCGTGGTCACCCGAGCTGAGTTGCTGCTGAATGTTTGATGTGGGCTGTCAGAGATCCTCCCTGCCACAGGTCGACCGCAGACACCTGGACAGGTAGACGCTTCGTCGGGACGGGACGCTCCCAGACTTCGACGGGCTTCAGCACACAGGTAACAGCGCTTCGGACCAGTCTTTAACCCTCGCGTTTACCTTCCAGTTTCTTTACAGGTAGACGGGGGTTCTACCGACCTGTGTCACATCATCGTATTTATCATGAGTCTCACCTTTGTCCAGGGGAAACCATGTATCTCCAAAGTGTTTGGTCTTCGGGGGCTGAGAGGACCAGTTGTCCCCTCTGTGACGCAGCATGTTTTAATCCTCCGGTGGGTTTTCACTCTGCGTTATTGTCCTACAGTGCTATGTCTATAAAACCACCAAACTTTGAGCGACTTGGTTGTTACAGGACACGGACGCCTGTCGTCTGTTTTTATATCTGCATCGTTCATCGTTCATTCGTGTCTGCATCTGAAGCCTGACGCATTTGGTATTTTTAGATCGTCAGTAGAATTTAAATAAAGTTCTGTGGGTTTGAATGACAGTGTTCAGGTAGGCTGTAGATTCAGTACTTTGGTGTGTGTTTTCTTCCATTGTGGTTTAAAAATGACCACGAAAAGCTCCGCATTCTTCCTGCTGATATTCTGTACACCGGTGCTGCAGGTCCAGAGGAAACTCTCGATTGTCTTATCATATATATATTGTTATTGTTCTATTATTGTTATGGCCGAGGATGGATCACCAACCAGACAAACCAGGCATCGGCCCCAGGGGCCCCAGACCCCCGGGTTAACTCCACATCCTACTATCTACATAATTTGATTAATCACAAATCTGTTGTAAATTTGCTCCGCTGAACTAAAATCTCAACTCTGTCGGGTCCTCCGTCGTCCATCCTGTGGTCCTGGTCTGGTAGAGGGACTCTGTGTCAAATCTGGCCCTAAGACCGGAACTGTTTTAGTTTGTATTTGTTGCTCATTTGTTGTATTTTTTTTCCGTGTGTCAGAATAGAACAGACAGAAAACCTCAGTAAGGTCGTATTATTGCATCACAGGAGAACAACCGGTTATCTTCATTATCAAAACGTCTGACAATTATTTTCTTCAATAATCAATTGATTGTTCAGTGATTAAAATGTCGTGCTGAGCTCACTGTCAGAGAAAACTGAGAAACTAGAAAATATTCACGTGAGAAACTGGAACCAAAGAATTTTCAGCATTTTTCCTTTAAAGAATTAAATTAATTGTCAATCATCAAAATTTTTGCCAATTAATTTTCTGTCAATTGACGAACGAATCAACAAATCATTTCAGGTGTAGTGTCCTGGTTGTTGTCTGAGGAAGCAATGACACTGACATGGCCGGGGGGTCACAGGGGCCCAACAACCAATCTGTCCCTCTGGGCCCCTCAGGAGGTTAATCCAGCCATGGCTGGTTGTAGTATATGTACAGTGTTGGATCCAGGATCAAACCACATGGGGTCAAATGCCTGTAGGGTCGCTGCTCCATCCAAGAGGACGATCAACGACACTGTGGAAACTGTTTTCACCTGTTTAGAGTTTTAAAAATATTGAAATGTGACTTGTGAGAACTGATTTGAGGCTTTATTATTATTATTATAGAAAACCAAAGAATCCTACAGACTGGCCAACACTTGAACTCACCTTATTAACACAATGTCTTGGACCCCAGACCTTCCTCAGGTAAAATTCAACCAGACAAACAGCACCAGACGTATAAAGGCTAAATGCCAGGGGCCAGTTTTTTCAGCGTTCTCCAGTGGGGGGGCAACAGTTACACGGGCGTGAGAAGCAGCCCGACACGTTGTCTTGTTTTTTGGCAGATGTCATTTTCCTGTTAGGTAGTGAAAACTGACAGCAGCTTATGATAGTGTGAATGACCCATATGACTCCTTCATTATCAATTAAAATGCTGATTATTTTCACGATTAATAAATTCACAGTTTTGTCTCTGGAATGTCAGAAAACAGAGAACAATCGTTTCTCCGAGGTTATGTCTTCAGATATCTTGTTTTTGTCCAACCGACAGTCCAGAACCCAGAGATTCAGTTTACTGTGACAGAAACAGAGACACATTTCAGAGCCGTTCGCCGTGACTAGGGCTGATACTTGATCATCAAAACATTTGCGGATTAATCTTCTGTTGATCCACAAAGCGTCTCAGTTCTTACTCATTACGCAGATTTCGTGTTGGCCAAAACGACTTAAATCTAAGTGACAGGTTGTCCACACTCGGCACGCCACGTCCGTCAGACGGTTTCCTGTTAGAGCCTGAGACACAGATCGGTGATGATATTTGTTGCTATAAGATCATGTTACACAATCCTGTAACTTATGAAGGGGAAAACGTCAGCGTTCCTTGAGGGGCCACACGTTTATATTGGAGGGCCAGATTCGGCCCAGGGGCCACTGCTACAGGCTATCACTTGGGGAAAATTCACCAATCAGAGGACACGAGGAACACCTCCAGTATGCATACAAATGAGTAAAAGAGCTCCTCAGATACAGAAACCAGCCCGGCACTGAGCTCTTACAGATGTGAACATACGTGATAAACGTTCCTCCAGGGACATGAGATGAAAACAGATTTGACCAATCATTCCCAAATCACAGCACGTGTCCCGACGTCTTGTCGTGTGATCTGCCATTTTCTCATCATCTCGCCATGAATAAGCTTGAGGCTGAAGATATCAGAATCTTCTACAGCGATCGTGTAGAAACTCTGCTAACACTGTGATTTACGAAAGCATTCGTTTCGTTTCAGCTCATTTCCAAAGATCATCCACCTCCGGGAGGTGGGACTCTGACCTCCATGTCACTGCTGTGCGTCGATCTGTCTCTGCGAACTTCGACTGGAGGTTCTTAAAATGATAAACAAACATCCTGTCATTTTGCTCCTAGTGGCACAGAGGTCGTGGTGAAACACGTGTCACCTCAACGTGGCAACAGGATGTCACTTCTGAGCTGGAGCTTTCCACGGCTGCCATGTTAGCCCGCTCTGTCATGTGTCCAGTTTGACCAGTTTGACCAGTCTGTAGCTGTATGGCTCCCCGGTGGACAGGCTGTACAGCTGCCGTGCAGTTTAAATGAATGTTTGAGGCTGAGACCCAGGTGAGTCCAGTGTCTTGTCTGACACATGTCCACCTGCGACAGGTGATGGTGTCAGGATGTCTGAAGGGAGGCAGCGAACGTTGTCCACCTCTGGAGAGTCTCTGTATCAGATCCTGGGTCTGGAGAAAGGCTGCAGCCATGACGACATTAAGAAGTCCTACAGGTGAGACAGTCACAGCCCCGCCCACTCACCTGCAGCAGGTGATCAGTCACTGACAGCCCTCCTCCGGTCTGAGGTGATCGATCACATGTTTAATGTAGAAATGATTTTCGCGCTGTCTGAACCTGAGCTGATCTACTGAGATGTCTCAGGTGATTCCACACAGGTAAACATCACAGTGACCCCACGTCCGATTCCTGGCTTGTTCCAGAGCTTTCAACTGTAGCACGTGACATTAAGTGTTAACGGTGAAAACTGAGGCCTGTGTCTGGTGTCAGGAAACTGGCGTTGCGGTACCACCCTGACAAAAACCCGGAGAACCCGGAGGCGGCGGAGAAGTTTAAGGAACTGAACAGCGCTCATGCCGTCCTGTCCGACCTCACCAAGAGGAACATCTACGACTCGTACGGATCTCTGGGACTCTACGTGGCCCAGCAGTTCGGAGAGGACAATGTCAACACATACTTCATGCTGTCCACCTGGTGGGCCAAGGTGAGGGGGGCGGGGCTGACACTGTCTGTGAGACCGACCATAGCGATGAAACTGACAGCTGATTTGAGGCGGTACTCCGTGTTTCTGTCTCAGGGTCTGTTCTCGGTGTGCGGGATCCTGACCGGGTGTTACTGTTGCTGCTGCCTCTGCTGCTGCTGTAACTGTTGCTGTGGGAAACTCAAGCCGACGCCCACAGGTGAGGGGGCGGAGCCAGACTACGTCTCCCCCGACGAACTCGAGGAAGAGATACGCAACGACCCCGACAATGGTGAGATGACGGGAAGTCCACAGCTTTTATTTTGACAGTCACACAGGTGACGGCCTACAGATTTATTAATTCTTCTTTCAAGTCGGTTTTTCTTTTTCCTCACGTCTGCTCAAGCTGAGCTTCATCGTTCAGTAATCAGAAACCAAACATGTATTGATCAACTGATTTCCATGTCTAGTTTTGAGGTACAGATCAAGGGTCACCTGTAAACTATCTTGGGCAATAAATGCTGTGGTACGGAGCATTGGTTACTGCTCTATACTTAGAAAAAACATTCATGTTTTGTGCACTTTATGGTGTTTTACTCCTTAAAATCCCTTAATCTTTGCAGAAAACCCATTAAAATCCCCTTAATATACGGTATCCCAGTCCACGAGTGTTTCCATTGACTTGTCCTGGTAAAGCTGTTCAATATCTGAGTAGTGAATAAGAGTCAATTAAAACCTCATTAATTAGCAGCTGAGAATATTTCAGAGCCCTGACGTGAACCAGAATCCCTTCACCTTAATAAAACCTTCAACTCACCCTTCATGGATTTGTCCCATCAGACAGATCACAGACGTATGGACAGGCTGGTCATACAGAGGTTTTTGTTTCTGTGCAGATGTTGAAGCTCCAATCGTTCACCAGCCAACTAACGCCAGCGAGAAAACTCAGCTGATCGCCGACGGACACCGCAGGTATGGGGACACCTACACCTGAAGGTGACGGGAAACGGGAAACACGTCACTGATGTAATCATCCACCTGAAACAGTCATTTAACTTAGAGACAACATTTATCGGCCGAGACCCAAACCCAACGCATCACTGCAGGAGGTTCGGGCCGATTCCTTCGAGAGAAATAAACTGCTCTGCTTTAAAACTGGTTTAAGAAACGTTTGTCAGCCGTTAATTTGAGTCTGTTTGGTGTTTTCTTGAAGCAACAGTCTGACATTTAGTCAAATTTGGTTGAGATAATCATTCGTTTCATTTTAAAAGATCAGTTCATGTCTTATGTTTCTGAGTCAGACATGAAACACGAGGATTTCTACGGAGCCAAAGCCCTGAACGTTTTATTTAAATCTCATGTACAAAAGCTCCATATCATGCTCACTATCTTGCGAGTACAAGATCCTGGAAAATCATGTATTTTTTTTAATATTGTGTGAACATCTTGTTCATCAACTCAACTTGTGCACACAGGGAAAAAAAGTCTTCCAGTACTTCAGGGGCTGGGGACCAGCCTGAGGCGTTAGAGTCACTCTCTGATTGGCTGCAGTAGGATTACACCTTCAGACTCTTCCCACACTAATTATGGGTAAAGGTTATAATTCAATATTAGATCCTTGTTCTTAATATGTTGTAAACTTTCACCCCAGTAACATAAATATAAATCTCACTTGTTGTTGTATGTGTCGATATAAATAGTGTTTTGGTTTGGAGTTTGTTTTGTTCTGTTCATATTTATTTTATTTTGAGGATGAACTGGAATAAAACCTGGTTTGTGTGACTGAGATGACACCTGTGATCATGGGAGGAGACGCTGTCACCTGGAGGACTCCTTACCTCTGTTTTTATCGTGTCAGCATTAATAAATTATTGATAAAGAGACGAGTGTCGTCGTTAAGCAGCCTCTGTCCTGTAGAGGGCGCCGCTCTTCCAGGACAAACGCAGCTGATGTTCTTGTCACTGTTTGGACACATTCACCTGGTACAAAGGTCAAAAGATTAAACCTATGTAGCTCGTCACTGACTCAGATTAAAGTTTGTGGTGCCTAAGCAGTATTTTTGTGAAGGTGTGTTTACTACTTAAACATAGTAATAGTATTAGAAACTTTTACCTCTGGGTTCACACAGATGTAAATATGTTGGATTTGATAAGATTATCAAATTTTCTTATAATGTACAATATAAATTTGAAAAGTAAGCAGGGACTCCAGCTGTCAGATAAATATAATGCAGCAAAAAGTACAAATCACAGTTCCTCCACTGCCAGGAAACAAGGAAACACTGTTCAAGGATCAAACTCAGACTGTTGAAGCCTCATATTAACCTCAGGTGAAGCTCAGGTCTGCAGCCGTAAATGTTAATGATCAGGTTCTAGATGGATTTTGGTCCAGATGTCCTGCAGCTGAGACGACTTCTCTAATAAACCATCAGCTGATCTCGGGTCAGTGGTCAGGAGTCAAATTCTCCAGTTAAACTTTCGTTCATATGTGATCAATAATTTAGGATGATCAGCGTGATATTTCTGAATCGGGACCTTCAGTGTCTGCACCATCCCGACGTGACCGTGTCAGACTGAGTATCTGATTTAATCAACCCTCAGACCTTCTGCTCCACGAACACATTGATTGTTCACTGAGCGTCTTCGCCACACAAATGTCTTTTGTGGTGAAGTGACTCGTGTTCAGGTCGTAGCTGAAGGTTGTGAACATTAATTGTGCTTTTCTGTCCCCTCAGCCGACAGATGTCAGCCGAATCTTTTGAGCGGTAGTTATTTATAATTTTGGTTTCTCGTAAGTTGAACACAGAACACAAATGGATTCAATAATCTGATCTGAGCGGATTCAGATTCGATGAAACGCATCAAACTCCTCGCGAGACGATGAATTAATTGGCGCGCGGGGACTTCCTGTCCCAGCTGAAATTCTTCGGTGAGCTCTTGCTTTGATTAGTTTGCCCTGCATCTCGTCCACCTAGGAGATGCAGTGATGTGATCACTGTCAGCGTGGGGCCCTGTGAGGGGGTAAAATACTGACCCTAACCCAGTCCACGGTGTTTGAGTCTGGCCAGCAGGAGGAGCTGCAGCCCCCTCTGCTCCTCCAACACTGTGGACTGTCCCTTTAATAAACTCTGTTTATTCACTCTCTCCCCCCTTTCCCTCCTTGCCCCCCCCTGCTCTGTCATGCCTCCCCCTGACCTTTGACATATAAGGACTTGTCGGCACGGCAACGGCTGACGTCTGCTGTCTAAAAACAGACTCAGAGTTCTTGGCGCATTGCTGCCCCCCAGACCTCCACCGCCACAACAGTACAACTCTCCTTCTGCTGCTGCTCCTTTCTTTTCTTTCTTTTATTCAATCTCTGGGACGTGTCCCCCCTCCTCCGCCCTGTCCGCCTGACGGGAGTCTCCCCCGGCTCCGCGGCGTCGCTCAGCATCATGGAGAGTCTGGAGAAGCAGCTCATCTGTCCCATCTGTCTGGAGATGTTCACCAAGCCGGTGGTCATCCTGCCCTGCCAACACAACCTCTGCCGCAAGTGTGCCAACGACGTCTTCCAGGTGAGGGCCACGCACACGTGAAGACACCTGGTCCGCCCCTGCCTTAAAGAGACAGCCCACCTGGAAGCCGCGTCTTACTTTAGATCTCAGATGAGTCTTATTGTTAAACCACGGCCTGAGCGCCGAGCTTTGTTGGTTTCAGTTAGACTTGGTGGAATCAACTTTACTTCTGGTCAAAGTTGTGTTTTTATAGAAGCTAAAGCTGTTCAGACATGAACTCTCCTTGTTGGTGTGTTCAAGGACACGCTAACATCGGGACAAAGCACCATGTGTTTATTGATTTTACAAGGACAGCGACCTGTAGAAAGGCCCGGCAATACCATCGTTCTTCACTGAAGCAGATTTCTGTCAATTCTAGTATAAAAAGTAGATACACATATTTATAGATTCAGTGAGACTTCTACTTCCTGAGGACATCATTACTTCTGATGTCCCTCCAGAATAAAGCTCCAGAAATCCACTTAGAAACCAGAAGAAAAAGAGGCTGCAGAACTCCATTCAGAATCTTCCTGTTTTTAAGTTTCCTTCAGTATCACAGTGACCCAGTGACAGTTGTCTGAACATCCACGGCTACACTGAGAACAGGAGCTGGTCACAGCCGGTTCAGCAGCTTTTAATGGGACGGTTTGACTGAATGGAAACAGCTAGAGGCTGAGAAAAAGGGGGGGCTTCTAGTTGTAGCTCACAGCTAACTCACAGAACCCACAACATCCCTCAGAGCATCATGGGAGCTGTAGTTCCACAACTTAAAGCATGCTTAATTATTTATATTATCCTCTTTCAAGTTGCACTATATATCGGCCTATATCATTTTTGGAGGACGGGCATCTCAGTAAAAGAATGCGATTAAAAGTCTTTTAAGCGTAACTCGTGTAGGACATGACAGACACTGTCACAGCCACTTCAGACCAGAGCTGATCAAATGTTTTGTTTGTAAAATGTGAATCTGCAAATTAACCAGTAACTGCAGCCATATAGTAAAGTACAAGGTCTACAAAATGGAAATACTCCAAAGTACAATTACTTCAAAATTCCACAAAAGACTGACGCTTTTACGTTAGTTAGTTTTTCCACTAATGTCAACAGGAAGAGTTCATGAAACAGTCTCATAGTAACAGAAGCGGATTAGTGATCAGCAGGTGGATTTGACAGAAACTAAGGAACGCTGAGATGTAGAGACGTCATATTCTGGCTCAGTGTTTGTTCTCACACCGGATAGTTTTCCGCTTCACAACAGGCGCTGTGTCCAAGTCTGTTCCGCTGTCGAAATGTGTTTCCCTCCTGTCAGAACTGTGTTCCCCATCGGCCACGTTAAATACTAACATCATGTGGTGTCGACTAACTGGCTTCGGTGGCTAACGTAGCGTCAGTCAGTACATGAATATCTACGAAGGTTAGCTAGGGTGGCAGTTTCTTTGGTTGTAGAATAGGCGACATGAGCTATATCTTCTCTCTGTCTGCTATTGCTATAGTTAACATCCACAAGAATTAGTCGCTGGCGAAAAAGCGTTTACGCTTCCCTTATTCGTCGTAGAGGTTTACCGTATCGATGGATTGCAACTTGCTTATCTGAGTCGGTGGTTGTAACTACGGTCCCGAGTCGAGGGTACAGAGAAATATCCAATCCGCATCTGTCACGCAGCAATCGCACAAACATTCGTCCAAACGTTAACTGTGGATTGGCAGGTCGTTTCTGTTGCTAGCTTACCTCTCCGCTTGAGATCGAGCCGACTTTGCGTGTTTTTTGTCACTGCACAGAACTGTCAACTGTCACTGTTGTTTTTACATTCATTCCGATTTGCCGCCGAAATGCCTTTTTATGTTCCTTCGGTGCTCCGCAAAAACAGACAAGAAGGCGCCGCTGAGGCCTTTCTGTGGTAGGGAAAAGCCCGGTCGGCATTAAACCTCTCTCCCTGTGTTTGGCCCCGCCCCCCTGCAGGCGTCCAATCCCTACCTGTCGACGAGAAGCAGCTCCACATTCACGTCCGGCGGCCGTTTCCGCTGCCCGTCCTGTCGACATGAGGTGATCCTGGACCGACACGGAGTTTACGGACTGCAGAGGAACCTGCTGGTGGAGAACATCATCGACATGTATAAACAGGGGAGCACCAGGTAACGCACACACCTGTACACACACACACGTTTGCTTTGCTATAACAGCGGGGACCTTAAAACCTTAAAACAATGTCCGAACCTTCAAACAGTCTTTTGAAGTAGTGACGAACAGCCAAAATGTCCCGTGCACATACACACACTGGGGTCAAAGGTCACCAACCGAGGATGGTTTTCTGAAACATTAAAGGGTCAGTTCACCTAAAAACACAAAGAAAATTTCAGTGAGCTGTACAATGGTCGTTTGTGAAACTCTTTGCTTTTATTTTGGTAGTTTTTTTTTCCAGCTTTGTTGCACAGGTAGATCACATGACGTCAAAACAGAAACAGGTCCAGTTTAACGTGTCTTATCTGACCTGATGTGAGAGAAACTCGGGGGTTGATCAGCTGGTTGTTTTAATCAGAACTTTATCGTCTGCTTCAGTTTTCACAAGGTGTTTGCTGAGACCTGTTTCTGAACTCAGTGTCACTTCGTTGTGTTGAAACTGTTGAGCTCCTATTTCTGCTGACAAACATCAGTCTGGATTTCACAAGAACCAGAATCAGAGTCCAGCTGGGACCTGTCTCATGTTCGCCACAACAACGACACCTTTCCATAGTTATACTACAACCACAAACAAAAAAATGAGCAGTAAACATAGGGACCCAAGTTCTAGACTACGCAGACAAACCAAACCAACAAGCCCAAATAAATAAAAAGTATAAATACATGAATAAAGCATATAAGATAGACTTCTAGGACTTCTCCAAGTTTACCAGCTTTCAGCAGTCTGTCTTAAATGGAGCGACGATCTCTCCATTTACACAAGATCAACTTATGACAACAATAAAAGCTCCAATGGTGCGTAGCGTAGGGAAGATTCATCATGCCTACTGAAGACCAGGTCAAAGAAGGAAAAAGACAAATACGACACACATTCATTTATGTATTTCATTTTTGATATACGTCCTTAACATGTTGTGATTAAATGAGAAAGGTCTGATAAAGACTTTTATTTCCTTTTGTCCCACAGCGGTTTATTACACCTGACATCAGATTGTGTCATCACGATAAGTCCCACCCCCAGGCTGTGACTGGACAGTTAATTGTTTTTCATTTTGGAGTGGGCGAATAAGCTGCATTTAAATAATCATCATCGAGTTTAAAGTTAATTCATGACTCTGGTAAAAGCGTTTTCACAAAAATTTTGCATCTTGCAATCTCGGTGAGTGGGGGTGAAAGCTTTACAAAATGCTAGTAAGTGGACTTTGAGTGAAGATTATATAATCGAGCCAGAATCTCTCATCAAACTAATGACAGTGACGTTGTTCTGGGACGATTCTCAGTCATCCAGGTCATGGTTATCCAAGAGGAGCTCAATCGAGGGCAGCTGGACCCGGTTGTAGATCTTGAAGACGTTTCACCTCTCATCCAAGAGGCTTCTTCAGTTCTGACCGGTGGGGAGCGATTTCTGTTCAGTACCGGCAGGTCTCGCTGAACCATGGCCCATATTCCTCAAACTGCTAAAAGTGAAAAAGCAATTATTTAAAAGTCTGTTAGATATAATAAGTATAATAATAACAATAATAGTAGTAAATTAGCTGAAGCAGCACGATTACGAACAGAGTAGTTTTAGTTTATTATTTATTATTAACGTCAGACCCTTTGCTCATCCATCCGCCCAGATCTCATATCATCCTCACAGAGTCAGTATTCACCTGACCCCTAGGGGGCAGTGTCAGATACACAAAGGTGTCTTTAGACGTTATAGCGTGCTGGAATTTTTCTGCTCAGGTGACAGGTGTTTCTGTGTTTTTGCTCTTCCTCTCTTGTTTTGCTGTCAGCGGTGAGTCGTGACACTGGCTCCCAGTCTATTTCTGAATGTAGGTCAGTGAGACGGCAGCAGGATTATTTTGGTTCTCTACAGCAGCAGGACGAGCTGATAAAAACACGACCAGGACCGTGTGTTTAAGGGACCAAAACACTTCAGCTGTCGAGTTTATGCTCTCTAACTACAAACTACAAAATGTTGAGATAAAACTGGATTTATCCTCAGGGGGAGTTCGGTATGACAGTTAGGTATGAGAGACCAAAGTGTTCAATATTAGATAAATAAAAAATAATTAAATATAAAAATAAATAATAAATAAATAAATAAATAACATGAGTCAGTTCTCATTATTATGAAGCGTTGATTTACGGTATTTTTATAAAACAGTTTTGTAGCACATTTTTATTTCAAAAATCCCCTTTTTCCCAAGTAAGCTCAACAACTGGTTATAGTTAGCGCCTGTAACTGTAAAAATTCAGTATAATGTGTGTTTATTTATCATTCAAGATTGAACATTTTGGGATTCCACAGTTAGGAGAGGCAGAATACAGATAAGTATTAATTTTATACAAATAAATAAATCAAAGTTACAGAGTAGCATCAGCGACATGACAAAACAGCAAATACAATGACTATTGCAACGTCTTACACAACAAAACAGCAAATACAATGACGCAGCAACGCTTACACAACAAAACAGCAACACAATGACGTAGCAACGCAGCGACGCAACAAAAACAGCAACACAATGGCGTGGCGACACAACAAAGCAACAACACAATGGCAACAGCGTGGCGACACAACAAAACAGCAACACAATGACGTAGCGACACAACAAAACAGCAACACAATGACGTAGCGACATGCAAAGCGACACAACAAAACAGCAACACAATGGCGTAACAGCGTGGCGACACAACAAAACAGCGACACAATGACGTAGCAACAAGCGACACAACAAAACAGCAACACAATGACAAAGCGACACAATAAAACAGGCGTAACAGCGACGTAGCGACACAACAAAACAGCAACACAATGACATAGCAACGTAGCGACACAACAAAACAGCAACACAATGACGAGCAACAAAGCGACACAACAAAACAGCAACACAAAGACAGCAAAGCGACACAACAAAACAGCAACACAATGACGAAGCGACGCAGCGACACAACAAAACAACAACACAATGACGTAGCAACGTAGTGACACAACAAAACAGCAACACAATGACATAGCAACGTAGCGACACAACAAAACAGCGACACAACGACGTAGCGACACAACAAAACAGCGACACAATGACGTAGCGACACAACAAAACAGCGACACAATGACGTAGCATCGTAGCGACACAACAAAACAGCGACACAACGACGTAGCGACACAACAAAACAGCGACACAATGACGTAGCAACGTAGCGACACAACAAAACAGCAACACAATGACGTAGCAACGTAGCGACACAACAAAACAGCGACACAACGACGTAGCGACACAACAAAACAGCAACACAATGACGTAGCAACAGAACAACACAGCAAAACAGCGACACAACGGCGTGGCGACACAACAAAACAGCAACACAATGACGAAAGCAACGAAGCGACACAACAAAACAGCAACACAATGACGTAGCAACGTAGCGACACAACAAAACAGCGACACAACGACGTAGCGACACAACAAAACAGCGACACAATGACGTAGCGACACAACAAAACAGCAACACAATGACGTAGCAACGTAGCGACACAACAAAACAGCGACACAACGACGTAGCGACACAACAAAACAGCAACACAATGACGTAGCAACGTAGCGACACAACAAAACAGCGACACAACGACGTAGCGACGCAACAAAACAGCAACACAACGAGCAACGCAGCGACGCAACAAAACGGCGACACAACAAAACAGCAACACAATGACAAAGCAACAACAAAACAGCGACACAACGGCGTGGCGACACAACAAAACAGCAACACAAAGACAAAGCGACACAACAAAACAGCAACACAATGACGTAGCAACGAAGCGACACAACAAAACAGCGACACAAAGACGTGGCGACACAACAAAACAGCGACACAACGACGTAGCGACACAACAAAACAGCAACACAATGACATAGCAACGTAGCGACACAACAAAACAGCGACACAACGACGTAGCGACGCAACAAAACGGCGACACAACAAAACAGCAACACAAAGACAAAGCGACACCAATAAAACAGCGACGTAGCAACGCAGCGACGCAGCGACATGACGCGCAGCGACACAACAAAACAGCAACACAATGACGTAGCAACGTAGCGACACAACAAAACAGCGACACAACGACGTAGCGACACAACAAAACAGCAACACAATGACGTAGCAACGTAGCGACACAACAAAACAGCGACACAACGACATAGCAACACAACAAAACAGCGACACAATGACGTAGCAACGTAGTGACACAACAAAACAGCGACACAACGACGTAGCGACACAACAAAACAGTAACACAATGACGTAGCAACGTAGTGACACAACAAAACAGCGACACAACGACGTAGCGACACAACAAAACAGCAACACAGTGACGTAGCAACGTAGCGACACAACAAAACAGTGACACAACGACGCAGCGACGCAACAAAACGGCGACACAACAAAACAGCAACACAATGACGTAGCAACGTAGCGACACAACAAAACAGCGACACAACGACGCAGCGACGCAACAAAACGGCGACACAACAAAACAGCAACACAATGACGTAGCAACGTAGCGACACAACAAAACAGCGACACAACGACGTAGCGACACAACAAAACAGCGACACAATGACGTAGCGACACAACAAAACAGCAACACAATGACGTAGCGACACAACAAAACAGCAACACAATGACGTAGCAACGTAGCGACACAACAAAACAGCGACACAATGACGTAGCAACGTAGCGACACAACAAAACAGCAACACAATGACGTAGCAACGTAGCGACACAACAAAACAGCGACACAACGACGTAGCGACACAACAAAACAGCAACACAATGACTGAGCAACGTAGCGACACAACAAAACAGCGACACAACGACGTAGCGACACAACAAAACAGCGACACAATGACGTAGCAACGTAGTGACACAACAAAACAGCGACACAACGACGTAGCGACACAACAAAACAGCAACACAGTGACGTAGCAACATAGCGACACAACAAAACAGCGACACAACGACGCAGCGACGCAACAAAACGGCGACACAACAAAACAGCAACACAATGACGTAGCAACGTAGCGACACAACAAAACAGCGACACAACGACGCAGCGACGCAACAAAACGGCAACACAACAAAACAGCAACACAATGACGTAGCAACGTAGCGACACAACAAAACAGCGACACAACGACGTAGCGACACAACAAAACAGCGACACAATGACGTAGCGACACAACAAAACAGCAACACAATGACGTAGCGACACAACAAAACAGCAACACAATGACGTAGCAATGTAGCGACACAACAAAACAGCGACACAATGACGTAGCAACGTAGCGACACAACAAAACAGCAACACAATGACGTAGCAACGTAGCGACACAACAAAACAGCGACACAACGACGTAGCGACAAAACAAAACAGCAACACAATGACGTAGCAACGTAGCGACACAACAAAACAGCGACACAATGACGTAGCAACGTAGCGACACAACAAAACAGCAACACAACGACAAAGCGACACCAACAAAACAGCGACGTAGCGACGCAGCGACGCAGCAACACGACGCGCAGCGACACAACAAAACAGCAACCCAATGACACAGCGACACATGTACATAAAGGAACTAAGTAACTAAGTACATTTACTCAAGTACTGTACCGTAGCACAGTCATGAGCCACACTTCACTGTGCGTTTTCAATGACGGTGTTTCATTGCAGATTAATCTGCCCAGCAGGTATAAAGTCATTAGAATCAGCTCCGTCTTCACCAGCTGCAACTTTAAAGAGATGAACTCATAGTAACTATAATCTAATTATATCATATACATTATTCTGTATAATCAGTACTTTTACTTTTGAACTTGAGGCTAATACTTTTCCACTTTCACTAAAGTAACATTTTTATTGCAGGACGAGTATTTCGCTTTGGTATTAGTACTTTTACTTAGTACAAGGTAAATGTAGTTTACTGAGTATTTCTCGCGACACTGCTTCATTTAGTTCATCATTGATTTCGGAAAACAAGAGTTGACAAATTGACTGTAAGGTATATTTAGTAGGTGTTCTGGAGCTTTTGGGCTTGTTCCATGATCTTACTGAGCGGATGGAGTTGGTTTTATCTTACTGGATTTTAAACGTTTGAATTCTACATTTTTTGACCTGATCAGCTTCTCATTATTTACTTTATTAACTTTCTTTGGAAATACGTGTCGTCAGCTGCTGGATTAAAAACGGTCAGTCGGTAGAGATGATGTGTTTAAACTGTCTGCATCCACGTAGACACCGGTTGAGAGCTCGAACGAGCTTCTTACTAAAATAACCTCGACTCAGCTCAGCTACCACAGACAGACTCTTCTTCCAGTCCACAATGAGCTTTGGTGTAATTTCCACGGAGGATGTGGAAATAAAATATTTGTGGTAAATAAAGAGTAAAGACGCTAATACAGCATGAAAAGTATCAAGTGTCTATCAGTGAAACTAAACATGATTTCACAGTGTTAGGGCATTAAAATATCAGAGATCAAGAGGTTTACACACGGTTTCTATTTTGATCTTTGGTCCCATTCACTGCTTTGGGCCAGTGTAGCACCAACACAATACTGAATTAACTTTACCCCGAACAACCCGTTGTTCTGACCCGGTGCTGGCGTTCTTTCTACGATACTGTTGGGCTGCATCGGGTTGATTCTTGTGAATGTGAATGTGAAAAACAATGTGTCACCTGCACATTGTTTTGTACAACTCAGGGTAAATCTGCGACGGTCTGAAGTCTGTTCGGTCGACCCACCAACATGAACGTGTCAGTGTTCATTTAATCGAAACCAGGTCGAGTTTAAACTGGGGATTTTTAAAGTGTGACAGAGAAAAGCAGCAGCTTGGAAAATGACTTTAACAGCGAATCAATCGTCAAAGTAATTTTCTGTTGAGTGGTGAATCGTTTACACCTGGTGGATTCGTTCATTCATTCAGAGTATTTAACGTGTATGCGTACGTGTGTGTGTGTGTGTGTGTGCGCGCGCGTGTGTGCGTGTGCAGGCAGAGTTGACCGACTGTATCTCCATGCTCGTTGGGAACAATGAGAGGATTCAGGCGATCATCAGTCAGCTGGAGGAAACCTGCAGAGCTGTCAACGTGAGTTAATCCACCCGCTGCACACCTGGTTTACCTGAGGTTTACCTTACACCCGCTGCACACCCGGTTTACCTGGGGTTTACCTTACACCCGCTGCACGCCCGGTTTACCTGGGGTTTACCTTACACCCGCTGCACGCCCGGTTTACCTGAGGTTTACCTTATACCCGCTGCACGCCCGGTTTACCTGAGGTTTACCTTATACCCACTGCACTCGCGGTTTACCTGAGGTCTACCTTACACCCGCTGCACGCCCGGTTTACCTGAGGTTTACCTTACACCCCCTGCACACCCGGTTTACCTGAGGTTTACCTTACACCCCCTGCACGCCCGGTTTACCTGAGGTTTACCTTACACCCGCTGCACGCCCGGTTTACCTGAGGTCTACCTTACACCCCCTGCACACCCGGTTTACCTGGGGTTTACCTTACACCCGCTGCACGCCCGGTTTACCTGGGGTTTACCTTACACCCGCTGCACGCCCGGTTTACCTGAGGTTTACCTTACACCCGCTGCACACCCGGTTTACCTGGGGTTTACCTTACACCCGCTGCACGCCCGGTTTACCTGAGGTTTACCTTATACCCGCTGCACTCGCGGTTTACCTGAGGTTTACCTTACACCCGCTGCACGCCCGGTTTACCTGGGGTTTACCTTACACCCCCTGCACACCCGGTTTACCTGAGGTTTACCTTACACCCGCTGCACGCCCGGTTTACCTGAGGTTTACCTTACACCCGCTGCACGCCCGGTTTACCTGAGGTCTACCTTACACCCCCTGCACACCCGGTTAACCTGGGGTTTACCTTACACCCGCTGCACGCCCGGTTTACCTGGGGTTTACCTTACACCCGCTGCACACCCGGTTTACCTGGGGTTTACCTTACACCCGCTGCACGCCCGGTTTACCTGAGGTTTACCTTATACCCGCTGCACTCGCGGTTTACCTGAGGTTTACCTTACACCCGCTGCACGCCCGGTTTACCTGGGGTTTACCTTACACCCGCTGCACGCCCGGTTTACCTGAGGTTTTCTGACTGTGCGCTTTCAGGAGAATGGCAGCAGACAGAAGTCGAAGTTGTGCGAGACGTTCGATCACCTGTTTGCCCTCCTGGAGGAGAAGAAAGGTGAGATGACTCTGAGGATCAACTCTGAACAGGAAGAGAAACTGGACTACATTCGAGGTCTGAGGAGGAAGTACAGTGAGCACATGGACAACACCGCCAAGCTCCTGGAGACCGCCATCCAGACCATGGACGAGTCCGAAATGGCCGTGTTCCTTCAGGTGAACCTGAAACTAAAAGTGTGGATTGGTGCTCCTCAGTCAGGCATCAATCACCAGGAGCTGGTTGATGGAAAAGGAGTCCACACAGATCGATGGTTGCATCGTTGTCACGATATTGATGTTTTGACGTCGTTGTGAGCGTTATTTCATCGTGTTTGCAGTATTGTTACTTCCTGTGTATTGTCCAAAAGGAAAATATTTATCATGTGATCAATAACTTTGATTTGTTTCCCACAGACGGCCAAACCTCTGCTACAGAAGTGAGTATTTAATAACACACCTATATTTGATTTTTAATAATCTTACTGCATTGTTAACACAAAGTTTATTATTAAAATAATTGATTATTTACTGTTTATTGATCAGGATCGTGGAGGGCACCAACACATCTCACCTGGATAAACTCCAACAAGGCTACGAGAACATGGAGCACTTCACGGCAAACTTTGGTCGTCAGAGGCAAGCGCTAAGCAGCGTCGACTTCGTCAAAGGTGACAGACACAGGAAGCGTCTGTCTGGCCAATCAGAGACATAACCTCGGTACATGCTAACATGTTAGCATGTACCGAGGTTCAAATATCGTAGTTATTATCTTTCATATATAGTTGTAGTGTTTAACTACTGTACCTGAGTCAAGTGTAAGCTAATGTGTTTAGCATGGAATTACTACCATTCACTATAATGTTTTCTAATGTGTTAGCTGTAAGCTACTTTTATTGACCTCTGTTGTATGATGAATTAGCTTTGAGCTACCATCACAGAATGTAGCATGTGTTAAAGTGTTAGCAAGCTAATGTCTTCGCATGGGATATGTTAATGTTTAAAATGCTAACACATCAAGCATGCTCAAAAATGAAGCTACATGCAGCTACTATCAATCAGAAGAGTGTATTCTGAGTTAGCATGCTAACAAGTGAAACTACTTGGTAGTAGCTAATGTTTTAGCACAAAGCTAATGTGTTAGCCTGAAGCTACTCTCATTTAGCATAATAAGCTGTTAACATGGAGCGACTGTGTGCTATTATGTTACACATAAAGCTAACCCTATGTTTCCCCTCAGCTGATGAAGACGATGACGAGGATGATGATGATGAAGATGAGGTGGAGGTCAGAGAGACAGCAGCAGGAAGTCGAGTTGAGTCGCAGCAGCACGCCGCACCTGCGGCAGCTGCAGCCAATCAGGAGCCTCCGCTGTCACCTGTTCAGCCTGCAGGTGTTCAACTCTCGGCCCCGCCCCCTCAGAGGCCTACAGAGGCCCCGCCCACCGTGACATCACATACGAAAGCCCCCGCCCCCCCATCTCAGGGTCATGTCCCGCCCCCTATGCCCCTCCCTACCACCAGCCCCGCCCCCCAGGTATGATTGTTGATAGAGATACACTCTCATGAACTGAGCCCTCTAATCAATTGATCCGATCGGATGACGTGTTGATTGATTTTGGGTGGGGCTTTGTAGAAATTACTGATTGACCTTATTTGACGTCGTTCTTCTTCCGCTTCTTCTTCTTCTTCAGTCTGATCAGCAGATCGAGTCGGAGGACAAAGACGGACCCAAACACGTCTTCTCCTTCAGCTGGCTCAACCAGAAATAAAACCAGTACGACCAGTGACACCAGTTCAGGACCTGTATCGGTCTGACCCAGTCTGCGTCGCTGCAGAACTTCAGCGTATTTTTACATGATTTTACATTTGTATGTTGAAACCTACAGAACGCACAGAGACCTTTTACTGAAGCTGTGTTCACTCTGTTAATGTTAAATAATTTATTTTAAAAATTCCAAAAATAACCTTTTCTTATGATGTGAAATATTTTTCTTGGGTCTGATATTCTCAAAGGACATTTTTTGAAAGTTAGAATTTTTTGTTTAACAGAAGTTAAAGAAGAGTCATTTAAATCGAAGAACATCCAAAACATTTGGTCCTTTAAACAAACGCTCAGCGTGTTTCTCTGATGACGAGTTTATTCTGTTAAAGTGTCCGATAAACTACTGCTTTATAATTAACCTGACTCTCCTCCAGCTTTGATTGAGTCTGATTTGACGGGATTCTCCAGGCAAAGGTGTAGGGATTTTCTCTCGGGTTAAGGTGACACCAGAGGATATTTTCTGAATCAGTGGGTTCACATTGAACACGTTTCATTTTTACAGTACTTTACAACAGGTTACTGCGGAGTCTCAGTGGCCTAGAGTTGTCGGACTGGTTCAAGAACAACTTAGAACATTTGTTGCCCATCATCCTTCCTCTGCTCCCCTCGTTTCCTGACATTTTTCTGATTTTCACAACAAAAATAAAGGAAAGTTGCACCAACTATATTACACAATAAACGTGTACCAGACAAGTGTGTGATTTCCACGAGGTCAGTCCTCGGAGACCTCTGCGTCGTAGACTTCTGGGGGTTTGTAGAACTGACAGCGGCTGCTCAGGACTGGAGCTGAGTCTCTACGACACCTCACTGATTTTAAGCCTGAGTGTGATTCTTACGTCTGTTTGTTCAGACGTGCTGCAGTGAATTTATCATTATAAAGATACTGTCTGAAAAGCAGAGATATAAAATATACCAGCTGACACTAGATATGATCGTACCTTATTGGCGTAGATTAGGCCCAGGGTCGCTGTGGACTCATCTTTTATCATATATTACATTGTTGCTTGATATCAGGTGGAAATCTTCTCATGTTAATTATTGCTCCCTAGTGTCCAGCTCCATATGTCTGTTATTCTTCTCTCTTCTTTCGCCTGTGAAACCTCCGAACTGTCAAGTTTGGATCTTCAGATGCCGTCAGTCGCCCGGTTTTCCTCCTGTGACTCAAGCTCCAGCACAACGTACTGAAACAGTGAATTCACGGCATCATCTCTATCATCTCTGGCAAACAGTGTCCTCTGCCAAGTTTATGACATGTTGGATTCAGCCTGAATATTATTATTAATGTTTAAACGCTACACACTTATAGGAAAACCTCAGATGATTGTCAGGTCATATCAACATCCTAAAAACAACCAAAGATATAATGGACATAAAGGAATGTTTGTAGCTTCTACGTGATTTCGTGTCGCCTTTAAAGTCAAAACACAGAGATGTCTGCAGGTGGAAACGTCCAACACTGTTTAAATCATTTAGTCTTCAGGGAAACGGCCGTTCTTCAGTAGTAGATTTAGCATACGAAAAGTCTGGCGTTATTATTTCTTTTTCTTAAGCGGAGAATCCACAGTTGGTGCTGTAGTGAGTGTTTGTAGCAGCAGGACGGTGTGTGTGTGTGTGTGTGTGTGTGGGACTGAGTCTGAATAAACTACAGCGGTCAGTCATTTGAGTTTGAGGCACCAGACGTGACTTTGAAAAGTTTTATTGGAAATATAAACTGTTGAGACATTGTGTGATGCTCACACGTGGTTTTATTACCGACAAAGAATCCAAATATTAGACAAATCCATCAAACTGCCCACGTTTCACAACATTTACCTCATCGAATCTTATTTCACAGCGAACAGGTTCAAATATTCAGCAGAGAAACTGGAGCTTTACTGAAGTAAAAAAGTTGGACTCAAATAAAAAAAATTCAAACTGTAAAATATGTGAATGTGAAATAAATTTGAGTTGAAATCAGAAATGAAGTGATGGAATTAATCCAAACCAGAGAAAGTAGATTATCTAAAGAAAACTGAAGCTCTGAAAGCAGTTGAGCTGTAGAAGAGTAAAATGACCGATTCCTGGATAAAGAACACGTATCGGAAATAAATGCTGAGATAAATCCAAAGAAACAAGTCATTCATGTCTGAAAGACAGAAATGAATAAATGTAGAAATATATAATCGAATAAAAGTACATTTGTAGAGACATTAAAGTATTTATTTCCTGACTAATGGCAACATTTATTCATGTAGTCATTTATTTATGCATTTAATTATAGCTTCTATATTTTTATTGAAATCTTTGTATATTTTATCTGTAATTATTTAAGCAGTCATTAATTTATTGATTGATTTTTTTATCCTCCAGAAATGAAATGTCAGTCAATGTCTAAGAAATGAAAGGAGCTGAAAGTTTAGTTTCTGTAAAATATATTACAATCCTTATCAATAAAAAGGGACAATAAATCAATCAATTTTAGTTTCCGGTTTAAACCCTGTGGCAGTCGAGGTTTCAGTTTGCTTATTTGCTTATTATTTAATCATTTGCTTGTTGGCGTGTTTCTGATTGTTTTTTCTATTATTTGCCCAATTGTACCTGTTGCTTTAGTTAAATGTAAGTTAACAAGTAAGTTTGCCTTATGTTGAAATGATTAGAAGTAACTATATTTGTTGCATTTATTTATTCATTTATTTCAGGTGTCTGTACTAAAGCTAGTGTTATACTCTCCGTATCGGCGATGGTCTGCAAGGGTCCACTGGGGTCCGAGTGACGTAAATTTGGTCTTCAGAGGGAGTGCGCGAGGTTCTGCTCGAACGTCCATGTTCCCTCCAATTTGTTGTGCCACTATGCTGCAAGGGAACCAACTGCGTATGCACCTGAAAACCAAAATGGACGCTGGGTTTGAAAAGAGGCTGTGTGAAGAGGTCCGTCGCTACGCACGTCTCTGCGATGCGTCATTACAACAATGTAAAGACAATCAAACGTGCAACAATTCGCTACAAAGGGAAACTGTCCAGACTTCGGGGAAAGAAGAAAGTGTGTGTCGGCAGGAGTGGAAATATTTAAGAGACCGTGGACACGCACTGAACGCGTCCTCCGAGCAGACCAGGAAGTATTACAATAACAACAGCTGTCTGTCCGTGTGCGCGTCCACAAGGGAGTATGACCGAAGCCTCGGCCTTCTTAGCTTCTAGGGCTAGACTCCCCTCTAAGCCTCCGCCGTTGTACCTGTGTATTGTTCATTTGAACTTGTTGTGTAAAATTTGTGTATGTGATCACTGTAGGCAGCTGAACTCAAGCAACAGAGGATCTGAAGCTCACACAAGAGACTGACTCAAATAATATAAAATGATAAAAATACTCAACAGCAAGTGAAAAGTTTGAGGATTTTAATCGTCTGGTTTCTTTATTTTCCGAAGGTGTCCATCATTTTGCGGTTGCTGTTGGCCTGCTGGGCGATCTGCTCGGCCCGGGCCATCTCCAGGACCTCCCTGAGCAGGTGGAAGGTCAGATCCAGTGAGATGGGAGGCTCCTCCGACCTCTTCCCCTTCTCCCCAGCCTCTTCCTCTTCCTCCACCTCCTCCTCCTCCTGCCGCCGCCGGTGCTGCTCCACGTGGGCCTGCAGGAGTTGCTGTGTGAGCTGCAGCAGAGCCCGGTTCACCGCTGAGGACGATGATGAGGAGGACGGGAGGTCTGGAGAAGCTGCAGCAGCAGAGGAGGAAAGTCCACCTCCGCCCAGCTGGAGGGAGAACTCCTCCCCCAGGCGGAGGAGCAGTGGTCTGGGGAGGAGGAGGTGTTGACCGGCATGAGCACCGGCAGGTCGACAGTCAGCAGAACGAGGGAGGAACACACCGAGCAGAGCCACGACCCACAACAACACATTCAGCTTCATCTCCACACGCTGCTACAATCTGAAGGAAAAGAAGACAAGGATTTAAAAGGTTTTAACAATGCCTTCAAAGACCGACCTGAGGGATCAGAAAACCCAGAGACAGCTGAGAGGTTTCAGGTGTATTTTTGTTAAAGCGAGGAGGTGATCAGACGTTATTAAAGGAGGAGTCAGTGATTCTGGACAAGGACTGTCGATATTTGAACTCAGCAGCAAAACAAATAGACCCCTCCCTACAGTGCCCGCTCTGAAGCCCCGCCCCCCAAAAATCATAGCCACGCATCGCCAAGGCAACGACACAATGGTGGAAGCCAGAGCATCTTATACGGCTGGAACAAAAAAAAACTTTATAATATAAAACGCCATCAAACAAACGGCAAACACAGCGTCCAGTAAAAACTAGCGAGAGTTAGTTGTTTAGGTGGTTTTACCAAAACTACGGTGACAGAAGAGAGGAGCTAACAAGGAAGGTAAAGTTACCTGGCGCAGCATTTCAAATCACGCATCAATCCAAATAATCAACCTGTGCTAGCGAACTTCTGACTTTAGGTCTTTGCGGCTATAAAACC
The DNA here is from genome assembly GCF_016859285.1 of Xiphias gladius. Taxonomy (NCBI): domain Eukaryota; kingdom Metazoa; phylum Chordata; class Actinopteri; order Istiophoriformes; family Xiphiidae; genus Xiphias; species Xiphias gladius. Next base: position 1,206,400 of record NC_053414.1, on the reverse strand, counting down.
CTTCGCATGTTGTACGGACAGACACAATGATACAGAGCAAACAACGGGACGGCAAGTAACTGTACCTGACGTTAGCTTGGTTGTGAGTTAGCGACCTGTGGCTACAGTTGCTGCAGTGAAGATAAACATGCAGCGAGGACGAGACGGTTTCCCAGAACCAGCGCAGCAGCTGCAGACAGCGACACTCACAACGATCCTGCTCCTATAGCTGACACCACACCAACAACATGTCCCGGTAGACTAGAGAGGAGCTGAATGTCCGGGGACCAGTGGTTGGATGTAGAGTGACACTGGTACCTGCTTGCTAACTAACCAGTTGGGGTTAACTATCACCAACATTAGCACACAGGACAAAACAATAGTGACCTACTGGCTCTGTGCAACATAGCAACACTAATATTTTACACACCTGTCGAGCAGAAACAGAGCAACCTCCACATCCGTCTCCAAGACTTTCAACTCTCTGAGGTCTCTCCACCAGAGTCGGACTGGCCATTAGGACTACCGGGACAAATTCTGGTGGGCCATCAAGTTGGTCACCACGTCAGTGTACCGTCAAAACATCCACGAAGTTTTCAAAGTTTAAACGGGGCCAGTCCCAGCAGAAAAGCTCCCGCTGGAATTTCTTTCCTAGTCCGACCGTGCAGTCTCCACTGTCGATCAACGCAGCTCTTCACCGTTGCCTGATCAGAGCCCTGTTTTGTCAGTTATTGTTCCTCTGACCTTCTCCTCTTTGGCTGTTCCTCTGCCATCTCTCCTTCTTGACAAGGCGGCCGCCGGTGGACGTTCCTTCCGTGCACTCGCCTTAACGTTGCTGCAGGTCTCTCGTCCCAATCGGTCCCATTCAAAACAGGGTCTGGCGGTGACCGAAGGGTAGGCTGCTCCCTCTCCTCCCCCTGGGAACCCTTAAACTGGCACGATCCGTCAGCAGGTGCCAGATTCACCGTCTCTCGCTCCCACAGCTCCCCTCTTCTCTTCTTTTTTCCCTCGTCCCGTACACGAGCGTCCCCTGTTGCCGATTGGCCGGAGCAGTGTTTTGTGACTCGGTCCGAGCCACTGTGGTCGTTTCCCATTTACAGAACCAGTGGGAACACCGGATTTGTTTTCAGCACACACAGAACGGACAGCTGGTGGACTGTGAGGAGATATTCACTGAATTTGACAAAAAGTGTATTGGATTAGAAAACACTGACTCTACCTTTAACCAGCTCAGACGTAGATTTTTATTTATGTCAGAGAATGAACAGAAAAGCCCACAAACATTTTTCCATAAAGTGAAATAGAACACAAATATGAAATGTATTACCTTTAATTCGTGTTTTTATAGCATCATAAAAACATCTATTGGCCCCGTCCCTGTTTTTTAAAGTTTTTTCCTTCTGCTGCTTTTTATCAGCTCAGAGAGAAATGTGACTTTTGTGTGAAAATGGAGGAAGTTAAGGATGTTTCTGCGGATCTGACAGATGGAAACATGTTAACGCCAACATATATTCAAATCTAGAGACGCATACTAATTATCTGTATACATTTTCTCTACTTCTGCTTCGTTACCCCTCAGTTCTTTTTCATCAGCTTCATGTGTTAATAGTTAGCGTCCCTCCTAAGGATCAATAAATTAATACATTTTATCTTATTACGATCATCTTTATAATTACTAATATAAATACTAACTGACACAGGGTTTTTCAGTGATGATCCTGTTATTAACATGTATATTTTATAATGGAGGTAAAGAATACGAATGTGTTGTTTTTGTCCTACCTGATCGTCCTTCGTCTCCGTGTCTCTTCAGTCAAATAGAAACACTCGAGCGGATTCTACTTTATATATCTGAGTGAGTCTCAGCGAGGGAGGGGTTCTGCACATGCTCAGACGCATCAGTGTGAATGGTATCTGATGATGATGATGATGATGATGATGAGTCACAAATCATGGAGCTGTTATATGTTTATTTATTGATTGATTCATTATATCATCATCATCATCATCATTATCGTCATGACAATCAGGACACATTTCAATAAATTATAGTCTTTTTAAAAACAACTGACGTGTGGTCAGATGAATGAGACGCATAGAGAGGTTTGTCTGAGGAGGGAAACTGGCGACTCTCTTCTACGGAAAGTAGCTGAGGTTCGTCCAGAAGTCGCTAGATTCGTCTCTTGGGGCTTTTGTGATGAAAAGTTGACAAAGGGTCAGAAAAGTCGGTAAATCTATTGACAAAGGCGCCAAGTTTGCGACACTGCCTGTAAACGACCCCTGATGACGCAATAGAAACTGTTTCCACCAATTAATTTTGAAAGAGCAACAGCCAATGAGGAAACTCCGACACTCGGCTGGCCAACCAATGGTGTAACTTCATCACTCAGTCACAGATATTTGCATTTGTAAGACTGGCCTTGCTGGTGCGGTTCATTACTATAAACTTTTCTTCAGACTTTTTCTTCAGCGTTATAAAGCTCAGCCAAACAGACAACAGCTGACTTCCTATTTGTTGTAGGCGGATGGTGAGCGGACGACCTCAGCGATTAAGAAGAAGATGATGATGATGTGACCTTTCTCAACTCGACTGTGGACTGAATCTGTGACCTTCATCTACTGCAGCAAAAGAAAACACTGTGACACTCAGCAGGGGCTTCGCAGGTTTCTGATTCTGAAGACGTCTCAGCTCCAGACGTTTGTTTTTAACCAAGTTTGTTCCTAAGAATCAAAAAAATTCAACTCCACTGGAGAACACAAACACCTCCGTTCCTACAGAAGAAGACGGGAGCCTTCTAACAAAACGTCACCGGACTGAAAGGTTCAAGGGAGAAGGAAACTGCTCTTCAAGGATCAGAACTCAACCAAGCAGCTGAAGTATTACGAACAACTTTAACGTCAAGTGACGCATTTTAACTTCGTCAGGGTCACTCGCTCCACACATTGGCCCAGCACCTTTCAGCTTGTAGTCTTCTTCAGGGGAAAATGTACACAATGCATTTTGACCTCTAGCAGTCACGAGGATCCTTCTTTATTTTTTCTGAAAAAGGATCATCATTGTTATCTGAGCACAGATGAAACTCAGCGATAAGTTTCATAAGTCAGCAGTGACCTGCCTGAAGGTTGGGAGCACTTTAACAAAGTCAGCGTGTGGTTAATGAGCTAAAACATCATAAAACCACCAGTGTGGTCCTTTAAGTTCTTGGTTGACACCCTCTGAGACGTTCAGCTTTGGAATTTTTACAGTGCAGGTGCTGCTGCCTTCACAGCGTTTGGGAGCGTAAAGATAAGCCGAGAGCAGCTCAGAATCCAGAACTGACTCAACGGCCCTGACATTAACTCTTATTTCACTATAAACACGTCACCGATCTCTGCAGCAGCAGACTTTATACCACCAGTCTCAACCTGGAGGGTTGAGAATAAAACACTTTAAAATGTAAAGTTTACCATTAACTGTCTGGAGCTGTAGCAGTTCAGCCCTCTCACTTTTTCATTAGTCGTGGCACTTTAGTGAAATACTCACATTCCTCGACCTCTGTGAAGTCAGACGGGTCGGAGACACACTTTGATTTGACTAAATCTCTGTGGTTTTACTTGTTCAGTTTTCTCCATTGTTGTCGATTAGTTCTGAGGCTGTCATCGGCTCAGTGTTTCTCTGAAACCCTCACAGGTTTCATGGGTTAGTCGTGGTGCTTGTAACTAGAAAATGCAGTCAGTAGAGCGCAGACCTCTGCCAAAGCCAATGTCAAACGGCGTACACCAGACTTCAGAGAAAAAAAGTCTATTTGTTCCGCTGTTCAGAAGCTGGTTTATCTGTTTGACCTGTTGCAATAATGTTACTGAGAAGCATCTTACATTCAGTAACATTCTGTCTCTTTCAGTGACGTTCTCTGACGTTCTCTGAAGAACCAGATTTGTGGACTAAATTCATCTACAGTCCACTGAGGATTAGACAGGAAGCAGCCACAGAACAGCTGAGCCAAACGCCAATGTTAGTAAAACGGTAAACTAGCGTAACTTCATCAGGTGCCGTGATTGTGGACGCTAAGGTTACTTTCTCTCAGATAATGATTCATGTCGACAAACATCTGAAGTTCAGACGTTTTAGCTTCTCAGACAGTGAACAGCGATTTTAATGAATCCGCTTCTGAATGATCAGCCGCTGCAAAGATGGCGACAGCTGTAGCCGCCAGATGCTTAGAGGGCATAAAAATGAAAAATGCACAACAACAACTCCATTACGCAGATTATACACAACGGTGTGTTTCCGTTTCCACGGAGAGAGATGGGAGGTAGTGGCCAGTTATTTTAAACGCTGACCGGGGAGAGGAAAGTTAGCATACTTCCTACAACACATTTGTAGAACTGAACCAAAACATTCCTTAAAACGCCACATTTCTTGAGGTTCCACAAAATGTATATACATGTATTTATATATATATATGTGTGTGTGTGTGTGTGTGTGTGTGTGTGTGTGTCTGTAAAGCTGATCAGTCAGCTTTACAGACACTGAGATGCTCTGTTCCTGGTACACTGGACTGACTCTTGGTGCCACTGGCCTGGACCTAAACTGGAAGATGGTTCCACAGTAGAGGAGCCTGATGACTAAAAGCTCTGCCCCCCATTCTACTTTTGGAGACTCTAGGACCCACAGGTAAGCCTGCGTTCTGGTAGGGCAGTGTTCTACTGGGGTAATACGGTTCTATGAGCTCTTTAAGATGGGATGGTTTGTAGGTGAGGAGGAGGATTTTAAATTCTATTCTGGATTTTACAGGGAACCAATGCAGAGAATCTCTTTTCCCGGTTCCTGTCAGTACTGCAGCTTTCTGGATCAGATGGAGAGTTCTCAGTGTGAAATGAGGCCCTGGATAGTCACTGAATAACTCCCTGCATACGTTTCACTTTTTACTTCCCTCCGAGAACAGAGATTAAAAGGGGATCATTATTGGATGAATTCATCGTAGCCTCTTTTTCATACTTATTCTTCATGGTTTATAGACTCTTTTCGGTGGTGAAAGACCTGCAGGGATAAATAAAATAAAATAAAATAAAAGCTGCGAAACGTTGTGACAGTCTGAGGTTTGTTTAAAGGTCGATGTGTCAGAACTGAATCTCCTTACACAGAGAGATTAGACACGAAGAAAACAACCGTCAAAAAATTGAAGATTAACAGCGATCCATCTGACTGTTTACTTATCTGCTGTGACCTCTGACCTTTCAGTATTTATTGGACTGTGACGGGAAAAACAACAACCTTTAACACACCAGCACCTGAACCTGGATCGGCCAGAGATCCTTCCTTTGTCCTTTAGTTTGAGAAACCGAAGCCCTTAAAAAGCCCTTAATGTGAAAAGGCCTTAATCAGAAGATGGAGTAGATTTTAAGGGCGTCGTGACTTTCCCCTTAGTTTCCACATGAATGTGAAATGTTTGACAAATCCATGAATGATGAGTTGAAGGTTTTATTGAGGTGAAGGGATTCTGGTTCACGTCAGGGCTCTGAAATATTCTCAGCTGCTAATTAATCAGGTTTTAATTGACTCTTATTCACCACTCAGATATTGAACAGCTTTACCAGGACACACTCGTGGACTGGGACGGATGAAGGGAATTTTAATTAGGGTTTTCTGTGTTATCTGTGCAGTAGAAACCCTGAATATTCGACCTAGTTGAAAATGAATGTCCTTCACAGAATAAAGTTAGGGTTGACTTTCATGTCGTCTCTGCAGAGTCTGGAGGATCCGCCCGGAGCCGCAGACCAGGATTCACTGGGCATTTTCATGTTGAAAGTCAACTTAAAAAACCCAGATCCTTTAAAATAGTTTCTTAAAATAAGTGAATTTAAGAAACTATTTTAAACCATTTACCATCATACGTCATTATTAATGAGGACTTTAATGACACTTTAAGGTTAAATGGTGAATATTAGTCAGTTGCACGGTGAGTGTGACCTTTATTTTGAAATGAGTGGGCGGAAGCGGGGTGCCCTGTCCTACTCCCGGTGACTTGACAGCAGCTCGGTTAAATCCCGGTCTGCGTCTCGGTGCGGATCTTCCAGACCCTGCAGAGATGGCCGGACGGGACCGGGTCGTTCACCTGCTCCGGCAGCTCGAGCGCGCGGCGTAAGTTCGAACCGCGTCCGTTAAAAATCGCATTTAAGCTGAAATGACGTCAGCGCGAGAGAAAACGCACGTCGACAACCTGCGGCGACTCTTCGGCCCCGCAGAGCCCCCGACGCCGAAGTCCATTCAAAAATCTGGCAGTTTTAGAAGTCTGCGGGTCAAACGCCCGCGTCGACGCGGTGGAGAGCTCGGATGAGGAAGTTCCTGAACCGGTGCAGTGTCGGTGACCGTGCGGCAGGATGGGAAGCGTTCGTTTTACCCTTAAACGGGTTTTCCTTAGGGTCACCTGCTGCCAGCACGTGACCCTCGTGCCTCATTTTGGCACGAGTCTAGTTTCGACAGAACTAAAAGGTTCATGTTTCCCGCCTGATTCTGCAGAAACGCATCTGGTCACATCTGGGGCCAGGTGTCGACCTAAACCTGCACCTGGAGCAGTCAGACCTCAACATGGAGACTAAAGACTCTTTTAGAGCCTCCATCTAAATCCAGAGAAAAGGGGTCTGGATCCGGTCAGACCTGGTCCACGTTAACATGCGGGCCTGTCAGAATGATATAGACCCGGTTTCAGACTTGTGAAACCAAAAAAGGACAATTTCACAGTTTTTCTTTTCTTCTCTCCGGGTCTCATTAAACCAGGTCTAGATCTGCAGCTATTAAAGCTGAAGTAGTCAAATGTCATTTAGATCATTATGGAGACTGTGTAGACTCTCTTAGACCCTTTTACTGATTTATGAAACCTTATTTTGTGCGTGAAAGTACAGAAACCACTTTAGACCAGGTCTAGATCATAAACTTTTGTACGTGAAGGAGTCAGTCTGGGTCTAGATCAAGACCAGAAAGACTTTTTAGACCCCTTCTAAGATTTATGAAACCTTTATTTTATTTGTGAAAATCCATTGAAGGGTGTTATTTTCACTACAGAGACCACATGGGAAAAGGTCTGGATGCAGAACACTAGACTTTAATCAGTCAAAACTGGACTAGATTAACACAGAGACTTTCATTCTTTAGATGCCATTTCACCTCAGTGAAGCCTGAACAGAAAAAAACCCTTGATCCTTCTTTCTTGTTGTTTTAATGCAGAGACCATGTGAGACCAGATCTGGATCCTAAAGCGGAACAGTGATCTGCGACACTGTGAATCGCTGCAAAAAGACACACGCAAAACAGTTTCACAAACCCGAGGCGACAACTGAATCGTTCCCCAGAGACTTCACGTTAAAGCAGACGAAGTTTGACCTGACAGACCTCAGTAGTTTTAGATCCGAACCTGCGTTTGTTCAGTCGGGGGAAGAAAAAAGGGTGGACTCGCCCTTTCCTGTTGTCAGGAATCAGCTCAGGAAATATTGTCCCTCAAGAGCTCGTTGAGTTCTCCCTTCTGGAGAAATGAAAAATAAAATCTTCATCCTGATGTCTTGTATAGAGGATTTCATTTAAATCAGATCTCTTCTGTAAAAATAACTGGTTATACAGACATCAGCCGCTGAGCAGTGACGCCAAGTTAATAAAGTTTATTTTATTGAAAAAATATCGTCAGGCTTGAGGATGGATATTTAACGTGATTTGAAAAGGTCTCCCTGATTCAGAGATGTTCAGGAGTCATTGCGCAAACTGTCCATTACAACACTAAACTCTCCTTAAATTTGCAGAGTTTTGAATGGAGTTCTGCTCTGAGTGACATGAACGTTTTTGTGTGAACAGGTGCAGATGCCCCGCTCACTCCAACACCTTCCATCAAGGTACTCACTCTGCTTCCCTCAGTAGTAATTGTACATTTACACACATTCCGTAGGTTTACCAGTATTTAAGTTTTGCCGATCAATCGGTGTCGGCCATTTTTTGACCGATAACCTCCGAAGTTTCGTCTTTTATTAATCGCCACATAAGTTACTCGTCAGAAGTTTACATTCGGATGAACCTGGATCAATATTCTGTATCCCTTATTAATTGATCCGTTATCCACACACCGATATCATCGGACTATTGTTGAGTTAATTGAGTTTTTCCTCCAGGTGCCGGAGCTGCAACGTGCACCGTCCGTAAAACAGACTACGCCTTCGAGGTAACTCAGACCAAACTGCGTTTCAAAAAGGGATCCTTTTAGTGGCTCGTCAGTTAAGACGTGTTTATTTAAACTTGTTACTGAAAGTGAAACATGTCAAAGAATTTTTACTTTAATTTTTACTCCGCCGAGTTTTAAACACCTTTTAGATATTTCTCAAAATCGGGAACCATTTGTCTTAGGAAGACTTTTTTGTCCGAGCGATCTGCTCGTAATTACAGCTTTTGCTTTTTGCTTCTGTTAAATCAAAACTAGGACAAGAAGGATTTTTTCTATTTTTAAGTGTATCCTGGCAGGACCGAGCTTCTGTACCTTCTGGATCCGATACGGATTGTGATTCGTTGTGTTTGGGTATGTTTCTGTCAGATGGCGAGTTCCAGCATCCGGTATGGAGAAGGAGTCAGCAGAGAGATCGGCATGGTAACTATCGTCATCACCGTCGTCTTCGTCGTCATTATCACACGTCGTTTGATGCTAAAGGGGCATAAAAAACGTCCGTTACCTTTAAAACTCCTTTGGTTCATTTCCTGCTGCCAGATGTAAAATAAAAGAGCTTTATTTAGCCGGTTACAAGCTTCTTATTTGTAACCGGCCGATTCGTTCACATCAGCCTGGACGTCGCTGGCTCTGAGCCATAAATGGTCATAAACATCATAGTGGGCGGGACTTGTGAGACAGGTGAAATCGTAAACAGTAAGAGTCTCGTGTGTTTGATGCTGAGCTCGTGTTAGGTACCTTTATGATGCCTCTTGGATTTTGCTGCAGTTTTCTTTGCCGTTGTCACTCAACTGTTTTTACTTTCAAAGTCCGTTCCCTCCACCCGCGTGTTTTGCATCTAAACGGGAGCTTTTTAAAAAACGTTTGGGTCGAGACCACACACTCGATTTCCAGCGGCGCCACAGCGACACCGTCCTCGGCGCCCGGAGAGTCTCCAGACGTTCTAGCAGCTGTGTGAGGCTGAACTCTGACACAGCAGCACCTCGGGCTAAATGCTAACGCGCCGACGTTTAGCGGGCTCAACATCTTAGTCTGGCATGCAGGACATTCTGTCTGACTTTTCACTGCCGAGACCTCGTTAGACCAAGGATCAGTGTGTCAAACTGCTAAGAGCGGACTTCAGGTGAAGACAAAGGTAAACATCCGTCGTGCTTCAGAACCGAACGTTGAAAGCCGTTTATCCCACTGAGCTGCGAGAGAGAATTCATGCACTTAAACCGCCTCGCAAAAAAGTAAGACATGAGGTCTGGGGTTATAACATTGCTGAGTGAAGTCTGTAGACTTGGTGGTGGTCTCCGGTTCTCCTGCAGGACCTGCGGAACCTCGGAGCCCGGAATGTCTGTCTGATGACGGACAAGAACCTGTCCCGCCTCCCTCCGGTGAAGGCCGTCCTGGAGTCTCTAACTACGAACGGAGTCAAGTACAAGGTCTACGACAAGGTCCGGGTCGAGCCCACCGACACCAGGTGAGAGAGATCAGATCACTGTCACGGGTAAACATGCCGCCAGGGAAAATCCTGCTCACTGATTGGCTGTCAGGTGCAGAGAGGACAGCGAACTCTCAGGTAGCCACTTAGAGATGATAATGACAACGTCTTTGTGTTTTAACCGGGTCTTCCTTATGTTGTGGGGACACAAACCCGTTTGCACACTGTGATCCTGAGGACTCACTGGTCCCGGTAACAATGGTCTCCGCTCGATCCCAAAACCCCGTTTGGAAACACTTCTTTGGTCGGAAGACGTCTCAACTGGAACCTGGAGATAACGGTGTGAGCTACAGTTAGCCTAGCATTCCAGCACCAGCGACCTGCGGCCACATCTGGAATCCAAGTAGTTCTGTCTCTGGTTGCACTGGTCTGTCCAGCTGTTCCAATGGTTTGAGCCTATTTGTTCTCAGGGGGAATAATCAAACGCCATTTTTGCCAATTTCGACGGCGCTAGGAGTCACTGAAGTCATTAGTTTCATCAGTTGCGTCGGGAGATGTCACTGTGTGTTACTGTCGTTCGTCTTTGTACCTGGTCTTCGTTGTGTGTCCCCATAATGTAAGGAAGACCAGACGAGAGATCAGATGAAGCTTAATCTAATCTCGTCCCTTACAATGACCACCTTGTCCATTATAGTCACATCAGGACACCCTGGACAGTATTTAACTGCTTTTGAAAAAAAATCTGGTCTTCATTACTCCCCGTTGTCGTGGGGGGACACCCATTGTGAGGACTCACTGGTCTTTGTCCATTATTCGTTACATCAGGACACATCAGGGTGTATTTGACTCGTTACCTCTTAGTACCTGGTCATCGCTACATTACGGGGATACACACCCGTTTCCACACGGTCCCAACAGGTCTTACCCTCATTTGCGGGGTCAGTGTTTGGCTTAGACTAATCTCAGACCCGGGGTCACCTCGGGTGCTGACAGTCATTAAAATGTTAATTAAAAAGTCCTGGTAAAGTCTGGAATGACTTTTTCTTACTCAAAACCAGTACGTGTCCTGCTCTTCACGTGTTGCAGGGTTTAATTGCTGCTGTTTCTTATGGCGCTTTTACGAGGATCGTCAACGGTCCTGCAGGCTGTGTCCTCTGAGGGTCAACGGGAGTCTCTTTTTATAAGATTACAGCTTTTTATAGCACAAGATTGTGGCTGTTCTATTTCTGTACACTGCAGAAATATCTACCTTAACAATATTGACCTTAGTCTTAGTTATTTTGTCTCTTGTTGTGATTGTAAAATCTTTTTCAGCGAAGATTTCCAGGGGGTGAGATGGTTTCAGCGTGTTTCTAGCTAAAAAAATGGCCTCGCGTAAGGAAGTTTTGTTAGAGACGAGTCTCACCGGCCTGAAATCTAGAAAATAATATAAGTGTTTTTTTATGAAATAAGACATTTCATACAAGAAGATGCAACGTGCTTCGCGAAAAATGAACATTGAGGGACAGGTGCAAAAAAAAAAGAGTAAGTGGACGAGGTAAATATAGTAAATGTTAGCGGGAGTGTTGGTTTTTTGAGAGCAACTCAGAGTCCCGTGGTGTTCCAATTCAAAGCTAAGTTTTCATTAGTGGAGGAGTTTTCTGGACCAGTGGATCGTGTGAGGGATGTAGATGGGAACCGGGGCTTTGTGTTTATCTGCCGCAGACACTCGTTTAGCCTCGTTTCATACGGAGCGTCTTCACAGGTACAGGCGGGGTTTCGGATATGATGATAGACGCTGTGTGACGATGGGAAAAACCTACATCGTCTCACGCTATGCTCTGTTGTTCATGTCACGCTCGTCGCGGCATGTTTTTGTCATCCGGACGAAGCTTCGCGACCTTCTGCTCGCCACGGACGCAGGCGGGAAATTCGCATGAGCGCGGGAAAACAAGCAAACGCGGAGGAGAGCGAACGTGCCCCAGAACGGGGTCGTTCCAGACAGGAGGACTCCCGCCAGCCGCGCCTGTCGCATGGACGCGGTTTGGGTAAGAAAAGTCCGACACCCACCGGAACCGGTCCTGCCGGAGAGAGTCCACGGATGAGAGCCTCAAAACAAACACGGAAAAGAGTCACGATGATGGAAGGAGACGACGGCTGCTGCTGCAGGTTACAGCCGCTCAGACATTCACGCGGTTGAGAAGAGGCAAAGTGATGAGTGACGATGTGCGTCGTCACCCGGATATGAAATCGTCTCTAGCGGGACACGAGGTTTTAGCCACGCGGCGCAGCCCCAGGTTGGCTAATATGGGTTTCTGTGTGTCCTAGTTTTAAGGAGGCCATCGCGTTTGCCAAAAACGACTCGTGCGACGTGTTTGTTGCGGTGGGCGGGGGCTCAGTGATCGACACCTGCAAGGCAGCCAACCTGTACGCTTGCCACCCCGACGCCGACTTCCTGGACTTCGTCAACGCTCCGATCGGTAAAGGGAAGCCGATCGCCGGAGCCCTGAAGCCTCTCATTGCAGGTAACGGGAAGCCCTCGGGTTACCACGGCAACACCAGACGGTTAGCGGAGGCTAGGGTGGCGTCAGGACACTTTATCAACAGTTAATTATTATTAATGAATAATTTATTAGATAGTGATGATGGATAAAAGACCAGTTCATCGCTGATGAAAACTAATAATTACTGACCCTTTTTCTGTTGGTCTGTGAGTATGAAACGGGTTTTGAACGTCACTGTGGTTTTGAAAAGGTCTTGAAGTTTTTAATTTATCCTGCAGAAACTTGTTTTGAAGTGAACGTTGCGTCATCACGCAGCTTCCTGCCGTCGTCCTACACCGGGGCTTTTACCTGCTCAGGTGTTTCGTTCTGTTTTTCTAACCTCGGCTCAGGCGCTTGACAGAGAAAACCTCTCAGACCTTTTCCCGTCATATCTGTAGAAAACCTCTTCCAGGTTCCTCAGACGCTAAAGATAAAAGAGTCAGTCGGTCACAGGTCGACGCGTTCGACGTGATCGGTTTTGTTTCACGCTCTTTGAAAGATTTCACTGCGGAAACGTACAAATAATCCGTTAAAAGTAAAAATAAATGTGTTTTTGCCGTCAGATTATTATTTTTAAAGAAAATATCAAAGTGTTGACGAGAAACTAGTTCAGATAAAGACTAATGTTGCACAAACAATGATTTTGATACAACGTGACGTCAGGTTTCTGGACTCGTTTAATCCTCTTCACCTCTGAATTTGTGGGGTGTTTTTCTTTTCTTCTCTTTTCAGTTCCAACAACCGCAGGCACCGGCAGTGAGACCACTGGAGTTGCCATCTTTGACTATGAGCCTCTGAAGGCCAAAACGGGTAAATGTCGCAGTCAAAGTAGCCTGAATCACTGTTTTAATATTATCCTTTCTATAAATTATCACGGTCCAGTCAGGTCATTTCACAAAAGATATTTATGAAATCCTAAAAAATGTTTCTGTCCTGTTGGTAGAAAAACGAATTTCCTTTCCACTTTGCTGTTGTCTCTTCTGAAAACTGCTTGATTTCACTCCGTGATTTTATTCACTTATTAACTCCAGTCGCTTCTACTTTGCCCTTTTTTTTATTGTTGTTAAGCTACTGTCAGTGAAACTCAGCTTTTCCTGCAGATGTTTCACATTAAAAGCCTGGTAGGAAGGAGAGAGACTATAAACCTGGAAAGTTCTTCATGTAGTGGAAACAGTCAGCAAATCAAAACGGCGTAGTAGTTATAACCAGAGAACGCGTTTTTCACAGGCATTTATCAAGACAACAGGGAAACACAGGACACACAGGAGCAGGTCAGGAACCGGGCAGGTCTCCTCCCAAATTATCATGAAATATAACGCGGCCACTGGAAGTCGAGCTCTGGCTCTGATACAAACCAGTTCACATAAAGGTTTAAACTGGGACACATTTCACAGTATTTCTTCGGGTAAGTCAGTTTCCAGCCTGTTTCATCACCTGAAGCTCCACAGACGCAGCTCAAGGTGACCCGCCTTGTTTTACACGCGGCTTGTGAAACCACGATGACGGCGGTGTCGGTCTGAGCTGTGATTGGCTGTCTGTGTTCAGGTATCGCCAGCAGAGCCATCAGACCCACGCTGGGCGTCGTGGACCCGACGCACACGCTGACCATGCCCGAAAGAGTCGCGGCCAACAGCGGCTTCGATGTTCTCTGGTCAGTCTGTCCAACATCCGTGTGTCCAGCCTCTGTCCGTGAGTCTGTCCGCTCGGGGAGTGTCACGTCAAATGATCCACGGTTTTACCGGTGTTAGTCCTAAGATGATCACGTGAGTAGAAAAAGTCGCGTGGAACGGGTCTGATAATACGAACCCCGAGAGACAAACCGCAGGGGACCCGAACACTCGGTCCTCCGGAACCTGAACTGACCGAGAGGCCGGTCCCGTCAGGATCCGACCCAGCTCAGGTAACGGTGATGGATCGAGGCTCAAATTTTTCTGTTTATTTCTCAAAAAGAAGGAAAACTGAGTTTTAACAAAGGAAGACTGGAGGCTAACAGAGGATTGGGTCACGGCTTATTAGAAATTAGATTTCTGAATTTTATTTTTTAAATATTGAAGTTATTTAACCAACTTTAATGATCAATTTTAATACATTTAAATAGTTATATTTTCAATTTTTTTTACTTAAACATACATAAATGCAAAAGAATTTTATTGAATTTAATTAATAATTTGCCACCAGGTATATAATTATGATTAGACCATATATATGTTGTAAAAACACCTTTTAAAAATGGCGGATTTTTAAAAAATGTCCACGTACCTGTCTGTTCTGTCTCTGGTCGTCACTAACGTCCCCTGGGGGGTTTTAAAGGCAGCGTCTGTGTTAAGGGATTTTGGACAAGACGTTATTTTCAGCTGCGTTTATGCAGCGGCGAGAACATCGGTCTGATTCTACTGACAGAAGAAACCCTGCAAGTTATTCAAACCTACTCAGACTGGTTAGTTGGATATTTCTCTTCTCCTGTTTGAACCTGTGCGGTTGTCTTCTGTGTTGTGGATCAGCTGTGACCTCTGACCTCTGACCCTGCAGACTGTTTTTAAATCAGAAGAACCTTTACAGATGGTATCAGTCTGAAGCCCCAGAGGAATCTGACTGATACAGAGACATGTTTTAATTTGACATATTTCATTTTATTTAAAATATTTTTTAAAAATTCTATTATATTTCATATTTTATTATTAAATTATAGTATACATTCGTTTTTTATTTGAAAATTGATTAGTTTTATTTTATAAATTTTGCCTAATTCTATTTTTATTTCATTTTAATTTAGTATTAAAATAATTTATCCTTATTATTTCATTTATTTTTTAATAATTTATTCCAGTTTAAGGTTAATTTGATGTATTTTTAATTTAATTTTAAAATGTTTACTATCTCACGCTATATTTGTTTTTATCTTATAGGTGTTTTCTAGCAGTGAGTAAATAAAGAGCAGAGCTGGTTTTACTGAGAGAAAATCCTAAATAACTCAGTAGCGGTCGTAGCAGTGGTAGTTGTTGCCATGGAAACACTAGTATTGCCGCTTCGAGGTAGGACAACACACGTTTCGACATGAGTCCTGCTGATCGTCAACCACCTCCCGTGTTTTATTCCCTTAGTCACGCTCTAGAGTCCTACACCGCTCTGCCCTACAACCAGAGGAGCCCCTGCCCTCCCAACCCCATCAACCGCCCCGCCTACCAGGGCAGCAACCCCATCAGTGACGTCTGGTCCCGCCACGCCCTCAACGTGGTGGCCAAGTACATGAAACGGTAAATGAGAATTTAACAGGACAACCACGCGGTCAGGTTCCCCGAGGAACACCACTGAAGAAGATGTGAACCAAAACCAGAGCTGCTCTTCTCTCTGTTTGTAGGATGATCACTGTCTACTTTGCTCCTTTTGTTTAATTTTTTAACTTTATGAAGTTTTTGGAAGAATGGAGTGTTTTTACAGACTGCGGCAGGTGGTCTGTCTGAGAAATTCATCCAGATCAGGATCCCGACGCATGTTTTAATTTTCAAAAACACCGTGTGCACCGCTGATCTCTTGTACTGTAATTTTGGTCGGAAAAGTCATTAAAATAACTTTAGACTCTAAAAATCACCTAAACAGAATAAAATCTAACCAAATAAAGATTAGATAAAGGCAAAAAAATCAATAAAAATTAACATTATGTGAAATTTAAGAAATAACTGAAAAATAAACTAATAAAAAAAAAACTAACACAAAACATCAAACGCAAAATTAAATGACATTTAAAAAAAAAATAAAATCAGTCAGAAAATTTGGTCCTGCAAATTTTTGTGTAGTAAATTTTTTATGTTCTAAAACAGAAACGTCAGCATCATGAACACGACATCTGATATATTGATTGATTGATCGATTGATTGATCGACAGAGCTGTGCGGGACCCTGAGGACCTGGAGGCTCGGTCCAGCATGCATTTGGCCAGCGTGTTTGCCGGGATCGGCTTCGGAAACGCTGGAGTTCATCTGTGGTGAGGAACAAACCTTTACTGTCAACAGCCATCTTTGTTATTTTGTTAGTTTTAAGGGTTGTTTCCTCCTCATACCCCCTGAAACTGTGGAGATAAGACGTAAAAAAATCTCAATAAATATAAAAATCAAGGAATTTGGGGAGAACCCCTGAAAGTTACTTGGTTTAATGACTTTTCAGTTGGTAAAAACCCTTAAAAACCCCCAGTTAATCCATTTAAAATACATGAATATATTACAGTGAATTAGTTGTTGCCTTCACCCCAACAGAGACGCCGTAATTACAATCGTTGTTAATCTGTAAATAAACATCATTTCAAGGTTAAAACAAATGAATTTTGAATTACCATGAATTTCCATGGTGTTTCTAAAATCAAATCAAAATGTTTGTATAAAGATGTTTTGTATTTTGCAGTCATGGGATGTCGTATCCGATCGCTGGTAACGTGAAGACTCATTCAGCCAAGGGTTACAGTGTGGAGCACCCCCTGGTGGTTAGTGATGAAAAGACAACACACTTGCACACACAAGTCACGGCCGCCTGAACGTGTCCAATGTCTGAACGTGTCCAATGCCTGAACGTGTCCAATGTCCGAACGTGTCCAATGTCCGAACGTGTCCAATGTCCGAACGTGTCCAATGCCTGAACGTGTCCAATGTCTGAACGTGTCCAACGTGTCCAATGTCTGAACGTGTCCAATGTCTGAACGTGTCCAATGCCTGAACGTGTCCAATGTCTGAACGTGTCCAATGTCTGAACGTGTCCAACGTGTCCAATGTCTGAACGTGTCCAATGCCTGAACGTGTCGAATGTCTGAACATGTCCAATGCCTGAACGTGTCCAATGCCTGAACGTGTCCAATGCCTGAACGTGTCCAATGTCTGAACATCCATATTAAATCAAGGTTTTACATGAGACTCATTATAATTCTAAAAATACGTCATGGTGGAGCCGATGTACCTATTGGCAGTTTTAGAAAAATTCAACTTTAGACCAAGTTTTGTCGCATGGATAAAATGATTATACTTGTGGAATAAAGTGCTGATTCTAATTACTGTACTGCAATTTTTCTTAATAATTTAATAATTTGGCCCAATGACACAAAACCTTCAAAAATCTTCAAAGCGAAACCGGAGTAATATCTAAGTTATCAAAAGTTCTCTTCCGCTCTTCTGATGTAATTTGTTGTTGACTTGTCTTGCAAAATGGAGAAGCTACAGGTCGCAGGTATCGACAAAAACTTATTTGGAAAACCGATGTTGAAAGAGAGAAGAAAGAAGACAAAACAACAGAAGAGCAGCACAGAAAGCAAAGGAAGCGCAAAATGGCAGAAAGTGGGGCACAAAGAAATCTCACTGATTTTATAGCCGCGAGGAAATCGTAGGGGCGGCGCCGGAGGGATGTTGCCCGCCCACACTCAGCGGCCGAGGGACATTACGTCCTGTGTAAGCCTCAGAAAGATCCACTGTTCAGCTTGTACCTCTCACGAGAAGCTGCAGAAGGTGTAGGGACCTTTCCTGAAAACTCTCAGAATCTTTAGTCCCACTAAACATTCATTTCCTCACCCTGTTTCTGTCTTTAGTCTTTCTGTTGACTTCCGTCAGTGATACACAACCCGACTTCCGGCACCTTTCCGTAGCACTCCAGGGACGAGGTACGCTTTAACATCTGGCCTTCTGGCTTGTAGACGGGGAAAGTGGAGGTGAGGGACGATGGGGACCAGATGGCCCGTTATTGGATGTGCTCTGTAAAACTGACAAATCTGTCGGGCGCTCGACTACATTTTGTTAGTTTGTTTAAAATTCGATAAAAATATTACAGAGTATGAGGACATGGGGCTATACATATCGTCAATGGTCAGACTGTGTGTGTGTGTGTACTTGTGAGGACCAGTTTGAGTTTTAGACCTTTGAAGTGAGGACATTTTGTCTGGTCCTCACACCTTCATATGGCTGTTGGAGGATGAAGACTTGGTTTTAAGGTTCAGGTTAGGATCAGGTTTAGGGAAGGGTTACGGGCTAGGGTATGTATCATCTCAGTGGCTGTCCTCACAAAGATTAAAGTACAAATGTCTGTGTGTGTCCTCAGCCTCATGGTCTCTCAGTCGTCCTCACATCTCCAGCTGTCTTCAACTTCACTGCCCCGATGTGTCCAGAGCGCCACCTGGACGCTGCCGAGATCCTGGGTACCTGTTCACCTGTTCACCTGATGTCACCTGATGTCACTGTAGAATACAGTATAATACAACGCAGTGTGTCATACAACATTATATGACACGATACATCATACGATGAAATACTGAACAAAACAGTAACACGACACAATACATCACAACAACCACAGCCAAATAAAATCCTGCGCTCTGATTGGCTGTCAGCTGTCTGGCAGCCAACTGTTTACCTGTTCAGGTAAATAGTTTAACAACCTGCATGTAACCATAGAAACAGGACTGGACTAATGTGTCCAAACAGAGACAGCGGCGCACGGGTGCGGTAACGGACTCTGTGTTGCGTTCAGGTGCAGATATCCGGCAGGTGAAGCGGGAGGACGCGGGTGCTGTTTTGGCCGACACTCTGCGTGAGTTCCTGTTTGACCTGCAGGTGGAGGACGGACTGGGAGCTGTGGGATACAGCAAAGACGACATCCCAGCGCTGGTGAAAGGAACCATCCCTCAGGTCCGTCAGAGTCCCCCTAGAGGAGGTCCCAACTCAGTCCACTTCAGGTTCAACTCAGGATCCATTCAGAGTTTCAAACTAGGTTAAAGGGAAATCTGTTCAGTTTCCTTTTACAATTCACTTTTTATTTACTGTCAGTCTCCATGAAACTGAATCCATTCATTTTAACCTCCCACTAACAATAATGTAACTAAGGTGTTTTTAAGGGATAATTAATGAGTCAATCATTTGATTTGGAGTTTGTTACGTGTAAAATAACATAAGAGTTGTAATATGTAACTTAAAAGGTTCTTAACTTGCAGCAAAATTAGGGATTATAAGTAAAAACATCCTAAAACAGGAAAATACTAAATTTAAAAAAAAGAAAAATTAAAGACTAAGGTATTTTAGAGATTATCAGTGTGAAGAAAATCCTTAAAATTGACAAGAAAAATAAAAGCTATAAAATTTAGACCATAAAAGGGCCTTAAGTTTTCAACTAAGATGAAAATTCAGAAATGGGTGAATTTTGTATATTGATTGTTTCTACGATTAAAAACCCTTAAACTGTGAAGATAATCTGTGAAAAACTCCCTTAACATCTGAAAAAAGCATTATTATCCCAAAATTGCTCCATTGCTAAAGACTGGTCTGAATTAAAGGGGCACCTGTGATGTGGTTTTGTAAATTTTAAGGCGTTTTTCCCTCTAAATCCCCACAGAAAACCCTTATTAAAATTCCCTTCATCCGTCCCAGTCCACGAGTGTTTCCGTTCATTTGTCCTGGTAAAGCTGTTCAATATCTGAGTGGTGAATAAGAGTCAATTAAAACCTGATTAATTAGCGAGTAGTTTTCTGTCTGTCGTTGAAATACTTTTCCTTCTATCCTCCAGGAGCGAGTGACTAAACTGTCTCCCAGAGAACACAGTGAGGAGGACCTGGCCCAGCTGTTCGAAGCCTCCATGAAGCTCTACTGAAGACTGACAGACAGTTTCCGTCCTTGTGAGGACAAAACGCGCTGAACAGACGTGTTAGAGAAACACTCTGTTCTTCGGTATGTGAATGTAAAAGCTGTCAGATGAAACTGGTCTCAGGTCTGTTCGGTGATGGGCTGCAGTCCCTCTAACGGCCACGAGAGGCTGCTGTTTCTCCACCTGTTCAGACTCACCTGTGACTGTGACACCTCTGCCATGTGATCACATCGGTGCCATTTTATCACCTGTTGATTTTATATTTACATATGAATTTGAAATAAAAGATACTTACAGGTTGCTGATGTCTGCTGCTCTTGAACTGGACCGGGACATGCGGATTTAACACCTCAGTAGTCAACGTGGACGTCCAGCAGGTGTGAGGGTTCAAAATGACAGTTTTCACTGCATTTTCAAGGACGTCCTCGTATTGTTGTGAATGAAACTTGTTTCTCAGACTCAAGTTACAGATAAAACTGATCTGACGAGTCTGGATTTTTTTTGAATTTTTGCAGCACCAGAGCATTGGTCCTACTTTTGGGGACAAATTTCAGACTAAAGACCAGTTAAGTGGGGGCAGCTTGTCCAATTGGGGACAAGAGCCTTGTCCCCAATTGGGAAAACGTGCGACCTAGATCAACGTGTTTGTGTGTGTTTCTGAGAACAGCCGTTCTCTCGTTGTTTTAATCCAGTTTAACTTGATCCAGGAACGGTCGTTATATAAACCTGATCTGAGTGTGTTTAACTGGTTTAACCTCGAGAGCAGAAAACGATCTAAACACAGAGCTCACCTGTTCGTCTGTTTGACACACGACTCACCGGAGTCACAGCTGAAATCGAGTTTCATGAAAACCTGAACAGAGACTCTGCGGCGTCAGCTTGAATCTCTTCACGTCGTCGTCTCTGTGATTCACCCTCGTTATTTCTCAGTAATCACACAAACATTTGCTTTTTCCCGCTTCGTCGTCTGTTTTACAACAAACATTAACATGTAAAAATGAAAAATATTTCGTGGTTTCAAATGTGACAATTTGCTGCTTTTCCTCGTACAATGACAATAAACTGAGGTTTGAACTGTCCGGATAAAACGTGACGTCCGAAGACGTGGACGATGGAAATCTCTCACTATTTTCTAACATTTAACAAACCGATAAAATCAGCGAATCATTAGTTGCAGTTACGTGTAAAACAGTTAAAAAACTAGAAAATGCACTCGGGAGCGCGCAGACCTCCACCAAGGCCGATGGCAAACCACATACACCGGAGAAAAAAAATTCAAATTCATGATCTCTAAGGGTCTGGATCCGCACCGAAATGTAAAGGGTTCGTCCCTGGTCCACGTCCCGGCCCTCCACCAAGTTCGGTGCAAATCGGTTCTGTAGTTTTTGTGTGACCCCACTGACAAAGCAACACCGGTGGAAAAAGAACCTCCTTGGTGGAGGCTATGACCTATTGACTCCTACAGCAGATGTTCTGTGTAACACTCACACATCTGTCTGCAGCGAGTACTTTTACTTTAATACTTTACGGACATTTTCCTGATTATACTTTAGTACTTTTACTGGAGCAACATTTTCAATGCGGGACTTTTCGTGTTGCTTTTACTTCAGGGAAGGATCTGATCTGTTCTGAGGATCATCCTGAATCTTCTAATCTTTACATGAGAACTCGGTACTCATGGGTCGGACCACACCCACCTCCGAACATGGCGTCGATTCTGATCTCAACTGCACACCTGTAAAGTTTCGTGACCGTATCTTACACAGTTGCGACGGTGATAAAAATATGTCCGCCAACGGGCGGATGGGCCCTCCTCTGTGGTAGTTGGCGCTACGGTAGGTGTCTCCAGGTGTTACCATGAGGACACAGACACACACACACACACACACACACGCTGTCGCTGGTAAAAACCCCCCAACACACAAAGCTGTGGTGTATTCTGCATCATGTCCTGCTCTGAGTGGCTGGTTGTAGCTGTCACACTCTGAGAGCATGTCACCGCCGAATCGAACTGAAATAAACCACAGAAAAACCAAGTAAACGTGTTGATCCAGCAGATGTAAAACAGAACTAGTTGCTTCCTGTACTTCTGTTTTGAATCGCTCTGAGTTTTCAGCTTTGTCCCAGTGTTTTGAGTCGGACTCGTCAAACCGCACAGACCCGGCCTCGCCAGTTCGTCCGAGCCTGTTCATGAGGAGGCGAGCGTCAGCGAGGTCTGACCATTAACGTGATCTGCATCCACGACACCTCCACGTTTCACTCTCACGGTGCCAAAGGGGAAAAAGGAAGAGCTGAACGCTGCAGAGCTCCAGTGTCAGAAACGAGCAGAAAGAGAACGAGTCCTGCGGAGTCCATCTTCACCCTCAGCTGTCGGTTAGTCGGGAACAGCCAGCTACAGCTGAGTCGGTCTGGTCAACGGTCCCGGGGTAAATCCTCCTCCGCGACGGTTCTGAGGATCAGGTCGTGTTCAAACCGTTTCAGAGACGCGTTGAATCAACTCTGTGATCGTTTTTCAGGCTGTTGAACTGCGTTGGGATGTGTCTGTTGATTAGCCTGTGCTCACTGGGTGGACAAAATAACAGGAACACCTGTTAGGATATGTCAGTGGCAATGGGGTGAACAACAGAAACATTTCAGCTGCACGGACGCCATCCCCCAACAGGATCCAGGTGGAGCAGCACAAACTGAGCGTTGGAGCTGAATGAGGGAGGATCCATTAGACTGGGTCAGTTGGAGCTGGGTGGACCCGATAAGCTGGAGACAGAGCGAACGTTGGGGTGATGAAATCTGCCACGATGAACTGCATTAGTTTGCCTTAGTTACACCAGAGATTTTCATTTCACATCTAAACCCGTCACCGTGGACGGCGGCAGAATGGACCGGTCGTAAAATCCATTTGTCCCTCGGAGAAAGTCACAGGTCTGAACGTCTGGTTCTCGGACGAGTCCCCGAGTCCCGGTCAAGACTCGAGTCTGTCTGGATTTTTTTCGAGCGTGAATCGTCCTGAACCGCCGCTCTGACACACCTGATGTCCTCTGTGTGTGTGTGTGTGTGTGTGTCGGTCTTACAGAGACACACACACTCAGCAGGATTAGTGACTGCAGGTATTTAAGCTCTGAGTTTGTGTGTGTGTGTGTGTGTGAGAGAGAGCAGCATGCAGCAGATCTACAGACACACTGATGAACAGTTTGAGATTTATACCACCGTCTTCTCCCCACAAGGTGAGTGAGTCCAGTTCTCGGACACATTTTAGAGGCACAGGATCTTTTAATGATCATTTACGGTGGTTTTAAAGCGCAGCCCTTCATTTTTACCTTAAAAGCACCTTCGTTTTTCAGTTCTGGCACAAATTCAGCGTTTCACCCCAAACTGGGCATAATTCATGGATAAAGTAAATAAAGTAATGTAACTGTAATTTATGAAGGTAAATTCAGTGGATCAGATGCAAAATTTTTACCCTTTGAATTGACCAAACCATGAAAACCATCTCTGAAACTTCACCTTAACTGCAACATGAAGGGATGGTGTTTGGTTTTAAAGGGCAAAAACTGGGTTTATAATCCATTAAATGTACCTTTAATAAATTACTTTATTCAGTATTCCCTTAAAATCTGATCAAAAGTCCTTGAAATCATAATTAATGGAAATTTAAGATTAAAAATGAAGGGATTCTCTCTACAAACCAGAGACATGAGGTGTGTTTCCATCCACCTGTTTTTATTTCCATTTTCACTGTGCATAAAGAAAAACCTGAGTGAAGATGACTGAAGTAAAAAAGAAAAAGTCTAAATACCTGTAAAAAGTGTTTCCTTGTGTCTGTGGTGAAACAAAGTGAAATGTCAGCTCCCGGTGATTCAGTGATTCCAGTGCTGAATAGAAACACATTCACATCGTGCAGCTCAAACTGTTTTTTCTCAGCGGGACGTGAACCGTCGACCCCGCTGAGCTCATGTTCACGTTGTTTGTGTCGTGTCTCTGTCAGTCTGCAGGTCCAGGACGAGGACCAGACATGTGGAGGCAGAAAAGGTAAAGTCAGGAACTGAAACTTGATGACTGTCAGTCACAGAGAGGAAAACTGATCTGAGAACATCTGAAGTGTTTAAATTCAGGTTATTATAGGTCACAGGTGAAAAGACTGAAGCAATAAATCCTGAACCTCTGAGTCGCCACTCAGTCCTGAAACCCCTCACACAGCTTCAAGGGATTCTGGTTTACATCAGGGCTCTGAAATATTCTCAGCTGCTAATTAATGAGGTTTTAATTGACTCTTATTCACTACTGAGATATTGAACAGCTTTACCAGGTTTGGACAAATTAACAGAAATTATTACGTTAATACATTACAATGTATTGAGGGGTTTTTAGAAGGTTTTCAGCAGAGATGAAAAGGTTTTTAAAGGTAAAAGCCGTTCCAGTTTAACGACATATTATTATTGGGTCCTTAATTTAGTCCTTAAAAGAACCTTCACTTTTAAATTAAGGTACAAATCCAGGGATTCACCTCAAACTGGGAAAAATTGTTGATAAATGAATGGATTATAATGTAACAAGACCAGGTCCAAACCCAGTATATGGTTGGACCCCCCTTCATCTGTTGGCTTCCCTCCTACTGTCTGTGCTCACGTATACAGTAATTTAATTCAGCTGAAATCCCAATAAATCTGTTCTCATTTACATGTTTTTGTTTCTGTTGTCAGACGACAGAACAATGAAACAGTGAAACAGTGACTGAAACGTGGCCCATTAAGACGACATACTAACCAGCAGTCACTTCCAGGCTCTTTCCAAGCTGCTGCTAAACTCCTGGTTTTATAACCACGACGTCGTCTGACAGAATCACCAGACACATGAGTTAAAGACAACGGCTGAGCTGAGATTTCAGGTGTGATTACCTGTAAAATGATCAGTCAGAGAGAAAGTTAGAAGCTCATCCCCGTCTGTGTCAGCTGACTTGTGGTCAGTTGAGTGAGACTCATAGAGACGTGTTACCTGAGGAGGGAAACTGGCGACTCTCTTCTACAGAAGGAACCTAAGGTTTGTCTAGAAAGCCGTGGATTTATCGCTCGGTGCTTTTGTGAAGAAAAGTCGCTCAAAGGGTCTGAAAAGTCGGTAAATCTGGCGACAAAGGTGCTCAGTTGGCAACGCCGCCTGTAAACGATCCCTGAGGACTCAATAGAAATTGTTTGCGGCAATTCACTTTGAAAGAGCATTGACCAATGAGGAAACTCCAACACTCAGTCAGTCAGGGACAATTGCGATTCTTGTGGTCCAGTCAGTAAGGCAGCAGGAAAGCCGCCCTGAATTTTCATGTCAATTGTTGCATCATATGTGGTGACGCTGTTCACACCTGGCAGTGCCATGCGTCTCCACACGCGTCTCCAGTGACCACCTGCCATCGGATCTCGCCTCCCGCTCTATGCGCAAATAAACACGTAGCTCGTTTCTGTTTGCAGAGACCCTAAATGTTGTTTTTAACCAGCGGGAGTCAGCGGTGCACATCCTGTGCCTAGTCTGCCAGAAGTTAAAAGAAGAAGAAGAAGAGGAGCTCAAAACGATACAGACTGTCTATTCCTGACAAGCCAAATAGCCCACGATGTTTGATGCAGTAGAAATGTCTGTGTGCTTTTCAAAATGTTCAGACGTCGTGTACAAAGCCAGTTTACGCGTTTTCGACGACTTGCATTTGTTTGTGACTGACTACGTTCCTCTGCTTACACAGAGGACGTCAGGGGAATCGGCGGTTCTTCAATGCGGCCCCGGACGCATTAGCGTTCACACTTGTAAAAGAATGTGGTCCGAGCGATCGGATTTCAACGCATCCTGGACGCGTCTCGGCTGCATTCACACCTGTACTCAGAGCTGTCCGCCTGTGATCGGATCAGCCGGGACGCGTGTTAATGCCAGGTCCTCTGTGGTTGTGTTTCTGTGCGTGGTCCAGGTGTCCCCCGGGCCCCTGGCCCTGTAGACCTGTACAGTAACATATCCATGCTAGCAGCCTTTGGCCCCCCAGGAGGAAACAGCTGGGGGGTTGAAGTGAACATTAGTTCTGAGAACGCTGCTGATCGACGTCTCCTTTAAATTTAGTTTGGGTTATTCTGTGTGTGTGAGAGTGAACCGGTCGCCTGTGTGTCACCTTTAATCTGCTTTAAATAGCAGCTGCTCAGCTCAACAGGCTGTAAATACACAGAAGTCAGAGGTCACACTGATGTAACACTGATTACCACACAGATAACACACACACACACACACACACACACACAGGTCTAATTAGCCAATTAGCAGCAGCTTCCTGTGATGCAGGTTGGATGAGGAAACAGTTTCAGTTTTTATCCATTTTAATGACACAAACTGAATCTGGTTTTGTCTCTTTTTCTTCAAAACAATTTTAACTTATTTTATACACGAAAAGGAAAAACATCAGCTTGTGAGAACAAAGCAGTTTCATGTTTCCGTGTCCTGTTGACTGATTCCAGGTAACGGTGAAGATCTTTATGAACCTCACAGACCTTCGAGCTACCTACAGCTACTTCTTAATTTTCTCCTTTAACAGACCATCTTTCAAAGGTCATTTTTATTTTCAGGCCAAATGCAGGGTTCATCTGGAATTTGTGGTTAATTAATTATGTTACATTACGGGTGTTTTTTCAATGAATTATCTGCACAGTATTGGGAGTTTTAAGGGGAAAAAATAAAAACTTAAATAGTACCAAATAGCTGAAAGCTATTCCTGAATTTCCACCTAAATTAAAATCACTAAAGGTACAAATTTAGGGGATGGCTTTAATGTTTCCATTCAGTTTAAGGGATTTTTAGGGGTTAAAAATCCCTTAAACTGAATGGAAACATTAAAGCCATCCCCTAAACTCTGCAGATAACGAAATAAAAATCCTTAATATATTATAGTCAATTAATGTATCTAAATAGCAGATTATTAGAAAAATTAAGGTCCTTTTCTTAAGTATAAATGAATTTATTTCACTCATTAAAATCCCCTCCATCCGTCCCAGTCCACGAGTGTTTCCGTTCATTTGTCCTGGTAAAGCTGTTCAATATCTGAGTAGTGAATAAGAGTCAATTAAAACCTGATTAATTAGCAGCTGAGAATATTTCAGAGCCCTGACGTGAACCAGAATCCCTTCACCTCAATAAAACCTTCAACTCATCATTCATGGATTTGTCAAACATTTCACATTCATGTGGAAACTAAGGGAAAGTCACGACGCCCTTAAAATCTACTCCATCTTCTGATTAAGGCCTTTTCACATTAAGGGCTTTTTAAGGGCTTCGGTTTTTCAAAGTAAAGGACAAACGAAGGATCTCTGGCCGGTCCAGGTTCAGGTGCTGGTGTGTTTTCTGGGGGGATTAAGCGCTGTTGAGCAGAATGACCTCAGTACTGATCCTCTAGGAGGCGTGGTCATGAGCAGTTCCGAACTGTGATTGGCAGGTTGTGGTGGCGGTGATGAAGTACAAGTCCCGCTGGCCGAAGGAGCTGGACCTGAACCAGGGAGACCTGATCCAGGTTCTGTTTAAGGAGGATGAGGCCTGGTGGTTCGGACGGTTGTCAAACGGAGATGAAGGTTACTTCCCTGTAGCCTGCGTGGAGCCACTACAGGTAACGACACTCACCTGGACCGCTGGGTTTACTGCCCCTAAACCAGAACCACCAGTTAAACCCAGTTAAACATCTGAGGTCCGGATTGGTCCTGGTTCACAGTTGTCCCGGTTGTTCTTGCAGGAAATAGCTGAACAGAAATCAACTCAGCAGCTGATTGGCCGACAGCCAGCAGTGACGTAATATTTCTTTGTGTTGCAGGGTGGTAATTCGTCCAGAGCCGCGCCCACGCTGGTCAGGAGGGGGTCGGTGCCGGTCGTTGCGACACCCACAGGCGCCCCCTGTGGCTGCACCAGGTAACTACAGCGGACACGTGGCAGCTACGATTTTTTACGTGATTACCACTAAAGATTTGTACATTTTTTCAGGCGCCTCTGTCATTTTTCTTGTATTCTGTGTCCTGGCAGCTCCACACTTTGTTAAGTCGACAAAATTACACATCAGACTTAAAGCTGAGTTTGTGCTGGAAAAGGAAACCCTGTATGAGGAGAAAGAGCAGTTTAAAGAGGGACAAACAAAGACAAACATGGAAAAAGAGAAAGTTGGCAAAATAACCACAAAAATCAGTAAAGTAAAAAATCAGAGCAGGTATCTTGTCATTAACCGTTTCTCCTTTGCTGTGAATGTTAGTATTTATATAAAGTGGTTTGATGATTTTCTAGGTCACTGAACGTTTTTTGAAACAGATTCTGTCACGTTCTGATACGCCGAGCCGAATTCTTTAATGAATTCTTTGATACACAAAAAGTGCAAATCTCAAAACTATGTGCAGGGCTCATTATGGAGTAGTTACATGATCTTGAAGTTACTCTGGCTTTTCGTGGGGATAGTGCTTTGCTTGTACCGGATCTTCACAGTTTATGAAACACTTTTATTATTTTTAGGAGGTTGCACTGTTGCTAGAACAACGAGAATGTGTTTCAGTTTACCCGAGTGTAATGACACAAACGTTTGAATTGAACTGAATCTCCGAGGCAGCGGATTCCCAGGTGTCGGTAAAAACAGAGCTCGTTACTTACGTACTTATTCTTTCCTCTCCTCCTGCAGCGGTCGCAGTACTCCGAAGCTGCTGAGGAAAAACAGCATCCGGCGGCCGCTGGGACTCGACGGGCCGTCGGCAGTGGCAGGGGGGTCGGCAGGTCCTCCTCCCGGCTCCCCCAGCCTCCTTCACCGAGTCCTGGCCAAGTCCAGGAGGAAGAGCTGCCCCCACCTTGCCCACCCTCCTCTGGACACCGGCTCCGTCAACACCGCCTTCCAGCTGGACTAGAGTCAAAACAACCAATCTGCAACAAGTCAGCCCCCTCAGAAAAACCATGAAGAATTTTAGTTCCAAATTGATTTCCATGTATTTTTTAATTATGCACCCGACGTCCCAGTGGAGACGACACCTTCTTGTGGGGGAGTCTGATCTCAGGTTTCACCAACAGATCACCAAGGACAGGTCCACGTTGCTGAGGTGAAGTTCCTCGACATTTCCAAGTCCCTGAGATCAGATTCCGGTCTCAAGTGCTGGGTACTTGAGACAAAGTCATGCCCAAGGTGCTGAGCTCCTCTTTGAGTCTCCCAGGTCCTGTTGACTTCACCCAGGTTGTCTCCCGAGTTACGAGGGTCAAGTCCCAGTGGAGTCTCAAGTGCCTCAGTCCCTGAGTCTGAGTCAGCAGGTTGAGCTTAAGGACGAGTCAGTTTAGTCATACCCGGGTTTCTGATCTGAAACAAAAACCCTCAGGTTTTTAAATTGTGTAGCTGCTGACATTTGGACCATTTTGGTCCCAAAATAAAGAAAAGTTCATCAGATTCTGTGTAAACGTCTACAGCACGTCACACAGGAGTGAGACGCATCTTTGAACAGTTGTATAATGACTATACCCAGTGATGTGAGTCCAGAGTATGATCGTTAACTCATTCACAGTAAAAACACAGACATATGCAGTCACTGACATTTATTGCACATCACATCTAGGAACAGAAATCAGAAAATAAGATCCAAAAAATAAAGTAATGTTCCACCAATTCTCCTGAGATGTTTTAAACAACGTTACTAAAGTGCTACAATCGGTTTTTCACGCAGAGTAATATTTTGTTTTTGTGCAGATTCACAGGTTTTATGTGCAAAACAACCGAAATAGAAGAATACAGTTAAACATAAAACAATAAAATGAATTCATATGCAGTGAAAAGATACTGTGACAGGCTACATAAAATATTTAAGAGAATATTCTGAAAATCTTTAGCAGACGTTTGGTTCTGATCCAAAGTGCAAAAGTTAGTTTTAAATATAAAGTGTCTTTGTGTTAAAAACAAAATTATTTGAGTATATTGAGTTAATCCAGCAGCCAGATTTCAATAAATAAATACTTCATAAATACATACGTGTTGAAACAAACATACAGTTAGTTTAAAGTGTAACATCTACAAGGTAAATCTGACATCTTCAGTAAAACTCCAACTAATAGCACATTAAAAATGTGTCAAGTTATAAAAATATTGGTATTTTTTCATGTTTTTAAAATACAGTTTTAATAAAAGTATGATCAAATAAAATCATTAAAATGTGTGAGGATGCTTTCTGTTAACTGCCAAATCAATCAATCAATAAAGCATCAGTTCCAGCGACCACCTGTGGTGAATACAAACTGATGGAGACTGTGCAGTGAAGAATAAAATCTGATTAAATGTAAAATCATTAAAATACTTACTCATGATTCACAGGCAGACTCAACAGACTGAAGACTGAAAATGATAAAAACAGACTGACTCGGCGTCAGGTTTCTTTCTCAGGTCAGTGTGGTCTGAAGCGCCGCTGCTGCTGCTGCTGATGATGGTGATGATGATGATGATGATAAAAGCAGGTTTCTCTGCAAACAGAAAAGAAAAATGCTTTTCTTCAACCACTTCATGAATCATTCCAGTTTTTACAGCTCTGACCTGCTGTTTTTACAGCTATCACAGAGGGAATCTGCTGCTCTCAGTTTAACCTCCAGATGAAGTGCTTTGGATAATCTGATTACAAATCATTCACACCGGGGATGATGGGACACGCCGCCCCCCTGCCACTACAATTCCAGTTGTCTTCACTGAACTCCAGCTGTTCCGAGTCCAGATGAGAGAAGAGCGGACCGTCCGATCACAGCAATAATGCTGCGTTCATGTCATTCAGCGTTTTTTACTTGTCAACAGTGTCAACATCCAGGTCAGGATTCCTACTGAAGACACTGGAATAAGTCAGAAGAGTCTGAAAACCTGTTGTTCAGAGTAATTAAAGTGTTAGTTCAGTGCCTGAACCCTCACGAGGCACAAACATGAGAATCTTTCACATCACCAGATGCAGCAGCAGCAGCAGCAAGTTCTTAGTGGCTTCTTCTGCCCTGGGTTTTGCTTTTCAGGTACTGCTGCACGGTACTACTGTGTCCTCCTGCATGCTCCTCATGCGAACAATATCATTTCACCTTTCTCCAAGCACAGCAGGATTTCCTCAAGCTTTTAAAGTAGACCAGAAATAGAGACCACCTCTGCTAACACATCATAAAATCATTACACTTATCAAACAACCCTCAGGGCCAAAGAGCAGAAGCCCCGAGTGTGGCGGTCACCTCTAAAATATCCCGCATTCAGTGATGAAAATAAGGCCGACTCACCGCCTGGTGCTGGTGATGAGGATCAGGGCTCCACGTAGAGTCGGGCCTGCTCTGTCAAACTCATCTGATCGTCTGTTCGTCCAAATATCACCACCTGTAACTCACCGCTCAGCTGTTGACACGACGCAGACACAAACAAACGTCGGACTTTTATTCAGCAAAGTCCATCTACTGACGAGGAACCTGAGCAGCATCGTGTCAGCAAAGACGATCGCATCCATTTATAAAGGTTCAGGTCTCAGAGTGTGTAGGTTTTTACCTCGAAGGGGTTCAGTCTGTATGCCGGACATTGAGAGTGCAGGTAACCAACCGGCTGCGGACACCACCACACCTCCACCTGTCCATCCAACGGGAAACAGCCAAGGACAGAGCTGGACTCCTCCTGAACCTGCTGCTGGACCGAGCTGGACTCTCCCTGGCCCTGTGAAACAGCGCTGGACTCTGCCTGGACCTGCAGAATGGAGCTCAGCAGACTCTCCCCCTGGACCTGGAGGACAGAAGTGGACAGGTGACACATGACCAGTCTGATAACTCAGACGCCACAGATCACTTCAACATTCGCACTGGTGTCCCTGTGGGGCCAGCTGGAGGTTTTTCTGGACCTCCACCTCCTCCTGATGTGGATTTTGTACGGTGAAAGCCAAACAGCTGTGGCCTCTGCAGAAAAAAAAAGTGAAATCGCCCTTTTTCCGTCTTTTGACAAATACAATAGAGGTTTCACAAATCAGAAACGAGATCAGAACCATTCACCGGAAGTAGGCTGCGGACCCCCTTCACTACGGGAAACAACAAGAACCCCTGAGCTGAAAATGGCCAGTTTTGACGAAGACAATGGTCGTCCAATCACAGTCGACACACGTCTTTACCGTTTTATGTGGTGTGTTCTGTCGCTGCATCCTGGGTTAAGCGCCTCCCAAGACAAGCGAGATCGGGTCAAAGAAATAGAAACAAGCCAGAGCGTTTTTTTCCCCTCTAGCGGAACGATAATGGAGCAGCCAGGCCATTCTCCAGCGCTGACACGGGGAGGGGAGACGGGTCTGGCTGAGACTAATCTGGACCAGGTTTGACAACTCTAAGTACAACAGTTTTAGACCTAGACCTGGTCTTAGGTGGTAACAGCTAAATCACCCTTGTTGTGTTTTTACTAGCACAATAAAAGCTTCACAGGTCTGAGACAGATCCGGGACACTCTGACAAAGACCTGGTTTAATCATCCAGAGGTAGAGATTTTCTGAGAGCAGAGCCATAATGTAAATGTGTGTGTGTGTGTGTGTGTGTGTGTGTGTGTGTGTTTTGTTGGTGTGTCAGACCTCAGAGCTGCTGCTGGACTGTTGACTGTCTGGATCAACACTCCGCTCCTCCCACGTCAGATTCACCTTCCTGCTCGCACAAACTGAAACCTGAGCCAGAGACAAACACTGGACGGTGGGACCAGAAAATAACTGAGGTCTGCAGCCGCACGGCCCCAAGATCCAAATCTTCATCCTAAAATCTTACAGCTACTCATGTTTTATTTATAGCAACGTAACTTTCCTGTAAGGCGCAGTTGTGGAGCTTTGTATACTCTAAAACATTTTTCAAAGAGAACTGAAGCTTTCTGCTCTGTTGTTGTAGATGAAAAAACCCCCTCAACCCTGCATGTGGAGGGAGGACAGTTTAACAAACACAAATCCACAGAGAGTTGGAGAAAATGAACCAAAATCAACCTGAACTCCACCACTGGGAGGTGAGTCAACACAGTCTGAAAAGATTTTGACTTCAGAACGGGATGATAATCAGCTGATAATCAGCTGATGATGAGCAGTGTCTCCTCTCACCTCGTCCTGACTGCTGTTATGGATCTTCAGCGGTGTTGGGGTTTGAGGATCCGACATCCACAACGCTCTGATCTTCTCTCTGATCTCTGTCGGGGTCCTGAACACAACAACTCGCTTCA
This sequence comes from Xiphias gladius, assembly GCF_016859285.1. Classification (NCBI taxonomy): domain Eukaryota; kingdom Metazoa; phylum Chordata; class Actinopteri; order Istiophoriformes; family Xiphiidae; genus Xiphias; species Xiphias gladius. The sequence continues at coordinate 1,173,505 of NC_053414.1, read as the reverse complement.
GTTCAGGGCTGCGACTAACAGTCATTTTTAATGAATCTGCGGATTATTTTATCAATTCATCGAATAATCCTTTAGAAATAACAAAATGTGTAGAACCTGAAGATATTCTGTTTAGAATAACGGACAAAAGAAAAGCAGCGAGCAGTTGCCATTTTCTGACTGACTGTTTCAGTTGTTTTAGCTAATTTAGCAGACCAGATTTTTATCTAGTGATGCAGCCTGTAATCTAGAAGTACAGCTAAGTCTCAAACAGAAGGAGGCGATTAGAGAAAGAGAAGATTACACCGAAGAAAAAGACATCGAGACATCTTCCTGTTTTCCACACACAGTTTTCTCCCTTCGGTGAAGGTGTCGTCCTGTGACCCCCCGACCTACTGGGTGGCAAAGTTGTTGCTGTAGTGCAGACAGGAGTCGTCCTGGTTGGTGTCGTTGGAGTGTTTGAGGGCACAGACGGGGGTGGAGGTGAGAGCCGGACGCTGTAACTTCAGATCCTCAACACCACACAGACTGAAGAACTGAACACAGACAGTTTCAGACCAGGGCCACCATCAGAGCAGCAGCAACGTTTCCGTCTCCAGAATCTGGTCTTTACCTCGGAGGGTGAGAAGCTCAGAGCTCCCACCAGGCCGGTTCTGCTGCAGGACGAGTCCACGAAGGAGGCTCCATCCTCACTGTTCATCAGCTGCTCCTTCATACCTGCAACCTACAGACACAAACAGACTGGACTCAGGTTCAGTTTCACAGAAAGTCACATGAGTTACCAGAAAACTGCTTCTTGTATTTCTACACAGATTGTGACAAAGTCCAGACTAACGTTTTGTAACTGGTTTGGTGATGACGCTTTACATAATAATCCTCCAGTCCCAGTGACAGTAGCTTGGAAGACTTTGGAATACTGAGTGATAGTTTGTGATGTATTCTAATTTCAGTCACAAAAACACAGCGTGTCAAGACTTGTCCTCTGTTCTCTGTCTCTTCCAGTCTCTCTGGTTGACTCCAGTTTACTTTGGCAGTGAGTGCGACCTTTGGTCCCGCTGTATCTGAAGTGTGCACCAGGATTTGGATTGAGGAGAGAGAAGAAGCCAAAGTTATATTAAAAAATTAAAGTCGTTTGCTGGTTCTGGACCTTTTGAATTATTTAAAAACAGGAAAAAATAATTGAGAAATTCCTGAATTAATTGACAGAAAATTAATCTGCAACTGTGTTGCTGATCAATTTATCATGAATTACTATCACTATATTCATCATGAAGACTGGTTTCAGCTTCTCCGCTCTGCTGCTTTTCTTTGTCATTTATGACAGTAAACTAAATATGTTTTGAGTTCTGAACAGGAAAAAACAAGCAAAATGAACACGTCCCCTCAGGCTCTGGGAGACTGTGAAGGACGTTTATGTTTATGGAACAAACAAGGAGCTGATTAATCAAGAAAATAATCTTTCAGCAAAACTGATAATGTTAGTTGAACTCAGTGAGCCGCTGGCAGAATCAGACTTGTTATCATCTCAGAGCAAAACAAAATATTTAAAAAAAAAAAAAAAAAAAAATACTTGTCCAACGTCCACCTTTAAAAGTCTGAGGGGACAGAAAGTGGACATTAGACAGGATTTTACTAGACAGGTTAAAACATAAAAAACGGTCCTTTATGTCAGACTCATTGACTGATCTCGGCCGATGTATGTTTTTATAAATGAGACGTCTGTTGTCTTACGTAGGTCCTGCTCAGATCAACGACCGACGGGTCGGCGTCCTCTCTGTACAGGCAGGTGGGGAGTGATGAGGTCACTTCCTTTGGGCTGCGGTTCCAGGTCTCTACGTTCTGTGATGAAGTCTGGTTCAACTAATTCAGAGAGGAAACTGGTTTAAGAACAAAGAAAACAGAAGCACTAAAGAATTCGTAAATGCCTTCTTGCTTACGGTAGGAGGTGACCGGCGAATGAAAAGAAGATAATCCATTAAATAAAAGGATCCATACAAAATATTTAGTGATCCCTATTCTGATACCTTTCAACAATCAAATGCATCATGAACATTTTTCTAAATTGAACTTCTCCAGCTATTGAAATTTGCATAGCCAAAAAAAGGCCACATGGTATTGGAAAAAGGAAAAAAACTCAGAATGCTGTAGGGGAACTTAACGGGGGTTTAAATTCAAACAGGTCTTTTCTCTTCTTTTATAACTACGCATTAAAGTAATACAGCCTGATAGACGATGCCGAGGGTTCTAAAAACTCCACAAAAGGCGAATAAAATTCCCTTCCAACATAAGCCTCAGGTACGTCCCAACAAATGAAATAAACGGCTGTTGTACCGCTTCCATCAGCTCCGTGGGTGCTGTCAGCTCGCATGCGCTCAGAGAGGAGTCGTAACCCGAGGAGGAGGCGGGGACACAGGTGGAGCACCGTTGGGCGTGGCTACGATGGCGTCGGCACATGCTCGGTTCGCTTGAGGTGCAGCTGGACTCGTCCTTCACAGTGGACAGACTGTCTGCCTGCGGGAGGACGGATCATCATCGTCATCGTCATCATTCCATATATATTCTCTTTTTCATTATGGGGGGATGATGATGATGATGGATGGTGGGAGGACAGTGACCTCAGCGGGAACGTTGGCTGTGCTGGGGGGGCCGCAGGTCCTGAATGAGGAGCTGGAGGAGCTGAAGGAGGAGTTGAAAGTGTTGGAGGTGAAGGAGGAGTTGTGGAGGTGTAGGACCTGCAGGTATCCCTCCTTCTCCACCTTCCTCTTAAGGGTGGAGTTCCAGTGGTTTTTGATGGAGTTGTCCGTCCTGAGAACAAAACACAGCAACATCAGAGTGTCCTACCTGCCTGGACACCTGGACGTCTTCTCTGCTCCCAGTTATTTCACGGAGCCAGTGTCAGTCTGTCCAACACTCTGGTCCAGAGACGTCTAGTTAGGATCATAAGTCATCCGGTTTCCTTTTTTTTGCTCGTTGCACAGAAGACGACAACATGGTCTCTCCTCCGGAGCAACCTCAGGGCAAACCCCAGACTGGTATCAGACCACGCAGCCTGACTGACTGCGGCAAAAACTCAGGCGGTATACGTACCTGCCGGGAAGCAGTTTGGAGATGTCGGCCCAGCGATTTCCCAGCAGTCTGTGGGCCTGACAGATGATGCGGTCCTCCTCCAGCGTCCAGCCGCTCTTCTTCACCGTCGGGTTCAGGTGGTTGTGCCAGCGCTCGCGGCACTGCTTCCCGTTACGACTGAGCAGGTGTTTGGCGATGAGCGACCAGCGCTTCACGCCGTACCTATGGACCAGCTCGGTCACCTGCACAGGAAGTGACATCCCAACATAATATTACCGCTTATAAAAGAGTTGTGGTAAACAGCTGCGTACAGCAGACACAGAGTGACAAGACCATCCCACTGGAGGCCAGTTTGAGTCCACCTCATGAGTTAGAACCAACAAGTCAACTCCAGTTTGGTGGTCTCAGCTGACCTGTGTCCATTTTAGCCGGAACGCTGGTGATATTCGGTCAGAACTGTGACATTTACAGTTTACATTGTGAGTCTTTACCCTCTCGTCCTCCTTCTGAGTCCAGGGACCTTTAACCAGCTCTGGATTCTTTATCTGCTGCCACCTCTGCTGACAGTCCACGACTGACCTCTGACCCTGAGACAGAGACAGAGACAGACAGTGAAGACGCCCTCTGCACATTCTCTCATTCTCTAAACATGATACACAACACTTCACTCACTGAGAGCCAGTGTGTTTCGGTCATTTCCAGATTCTATTTCCAGGTTTTTCCGCTGATGTGCTGCATTCATGTTCTGTCAGATCTGACAGTAAATATCAGCTTCCTCTCAGCCTGGTAATTGTGATCACATGTTAAACACACAGCAGTGTTTCCTAACTCTGACGTTTCCCTCTGATCTTCTGCTTTAGTCAGACAGAAAACTTCAGCAACATATTTCATTCCAAGCTTTTTGAATTTTGTTCTTTTTGAACTGGAGGCAGGCCAATCAGCTGTCGGTGGTTTATTTAGTGTTATTATTAATTTGTTTGCACTTTAGGATATATTGTGACCGTCAGTGTCAATAGGTTAAACCTATTAACTATATTTATCCATTATATGCATTTATTAAGAATTTTAATCAACTGTGTTTTATACTTCTTGCAATGTTTATTGCTTTCATTTGACCAATCTTGCATTAATGTTTGATCTTGTGCGTTTTGTGCTCCACGTGATAATGCATTGAGAGTCTGTTTAATATGTTTTGCTACCACCTTGTTTTATGTCGCGTGTGTTGCCGCTCTCGGTCCAGGACACGCTCACTCACCTGCAACACTTGCTGCACTTTGTGTCTCCATGTTTTTGTGAAATGAAAGTACTCACTTTGAAATGAAGAGAAACTGAAGGCCAGCTGTTTGATCCAAACTCGTTCACCAGTCTTTGCAGTTTCTCATCCTGAGGAGGAAAATCATCATTACCAGCGTCATCATCATCATCAGTCGGAGCTGCAGTTTCAGGATCTCAGCACCAAAAATACGCTGATTTCCAATGACGTTAAATATCTCAGTGATTCAGGAGTTGTGCCTCCAGTCATCAGTGTATCTCTGCCCACAGTCTGTATGTTGTGTCTCTGTCATTTCACTCAGAGCTTTCTTCATTTTTAAACACACAAGGGAACAGAAAATTTCAAAACCTAAAATACAAACACGCAGCTGTGAGCAATGACATTATCTTTTTTCGTAACTGTTCAACTATTCAGATTGGGGTTATTGATCCGTATATCTTGGATTGCAGAAATTTAAATGAAACCTACTGTTTGTTATTTTTTGATATTTTCAGTAATGTCCTGTTTTCATTGACTGAAAATAATAAATGGGCAGAGATCTGGTTTTGCAACGATACTAAAATTATGACTTTGATACGAAACCAGCCTGATACCTCTTGGTGTGTGACAGCTGTGTGAGACATGTTTGTGAAAGCTGTATGTTACAGCTGTGGGACAGGTGTGTGACAGGTGTGTGTGACAGCTGTGTGACAGCTGTGTGACAGTTGTTTGACAGCTGTGTGACATCTGTGTGTGACAGCTGTGTGACAGCTGTGTGCTACAGCTTTGTTTGACAGGTGTGTGTGACGGTGTGTGACAGGTGTGTGAAAGCTGTATGTTACAGCTGTGTGACAGGTGTGTGTGTGTGTGTGTGTGTGTGTGACAGGTGTGTGACAGTTGTATGTTACAGCTGTGTGTGACAGGCGTGTGTGACAGCTGTGTGTGATGGTATGTGACAGGTGTGTGACAGGTGTGTGACAGCTGTGTGTTACAGCTGTGTGTGACAGGTGTGTGTGACAGCTGTGTGTGACAGCTGTGTGTGACAGCTGTGTGTGACAGGTGTTTGTGACAGCTGTGTGCTACAGCTTTCTGTGACAGGTGTGTGTTACAGCTGTGTGTGACAGATGTTTGTCAGGTGTGTGTTACAGCTGTTTGACAGGTATGTCTGTGTGTGTGACAGCTGTGTGAAAGCTGTGACAGCTGTGTGACAGTTGTGTGCTACAGCTGTCTGTGTCAGGTGTGTGTGACATCTGTGTGTGAAAGCTGTGTGTTACAGCTGTTTGACAGGTATGTCTGTGTGTGTGACAGCTGTGTATGACAGCTGTGGCAGCTGTGTGACAGTTGTGTGCTACAGCTGTGTGTGACAGGTGTTTGTCAGGTGTGTTTGACAGCTGGGTGTGACAGATGTGTGAAAGCTGTGTGTTACAGCTGTTTGACAGGTGAGTGTTACAGCTGTGTGACAGGTATGTGTGTGTGTGTGTGTGTGTTTGACAGGTGTGTGACAACTGTGTAACAAGTGTGCGTGACAGATGTGTGTTACAGCTGTGTGTCACAGCTGTGTGTGATAGATTTGACTGATAGGTGTGTGACTGTTGTGTGACAGGTGTGTTTGACAGCTGTGTGACAGCTGTGTATGTCAGCTGTGTGTGACAGGTTTGTGACAGATGTGTGGTGTGTACTTCAGCTCTCACCAGGACCTGCGGCTTCTGCTGCTCATCACTGCTACTCATATGAACACCAACACACTGAACTGCTGCTGCTGCAGGAAACACAAAACACAAACACACTCTTTGACTTGAGTGTTGCTGCAACATACAATTTATTATATTCCAGAGTTTGTGCAGATTCGCCAAGTTAATCTTAAGACCTTTAGAGACATTTTAACAGCATATACAAAACAAACGATGCCTGTCTCACCATCATACTGGTCAAAGTATGAAAGATACCAATAAAAATCAGTACGGATGATAAAGCCTACAATTATTTATCAACTGAATGGATTCATTGACATTTGTATCGCATTTTTGTCACTCCTTCCCTGCTGTATATAACAATAATTCCTAATAATATCATTAATTGATCATTAAACAGGACATGGACCTGGATAAGCTGCGGAAAACGGATAGATGAATGGATGGATGGATTAACCAATTAAAAAATAACTTCCAGCCAGTTGTTACTCAAATCAGGTATAAAAAACATTGTATAAGTCATGTTACTGTCTACAGAAGGCTAGTGAAAATATTTAACCCTTTTTAATACCTTTTAAGGTTTTTAATTGAGGAAATTGAAATCAGTGCTTTTAAAGATTTATCAAGACCTGTACACATCCTGTATAGTTAATGATTTTGAATTCATAGCAAGGTTGGCGTTTAATTTATTCATTCACAAAAACATGGAAACTACAGAGCCCATGTTCATCAACCAACGCTGATAACAAAAACAGAAAGTGGCTCATTTATCTGCAGATTAACCAATAACGAAAAGACCTGTTAGTTTTGGCTCTAATTTTCTGTAGCAGAAATATTTATCATCTGTTTTCCTACCTTGTCAAAAAATTTTGCAACCCCTCGGATTTAACTTGCAACCCTCTGTAGGGGTCCGGACCGCAGGTTGGGAACCACCGTTCTAAACCCTAATGATAACCCAGTAAAGAGCCAGATACAACAGGAGTTAATATACCAACCAGTTTTCACGTTAATGGTGGTGGTACATGCCCACATCTTTCACTTAAGTAAAAGTAGAAATACCACAACTTAAAAATACTTTGTCGTAAGTAAAATTACTGTATTCAAAACCTTACTTAGGTAAAAATATGTTAAAAGAATAAAAGTACTCATTATACAGTAGAGCTAAATTACTGTTTTTATATATTTTCTCATGATCTAATTACAATACCTTGTGTTTTATGAGCTCATTGTGGGTTTTTAAAATCTTCATCTGCAAAGTATCTGCAGCTGTCAGATAAATGTCGTGCAGAAGTATAAAGCAGCATAAAATGAAAGTACTTTACAAAAGTACTTGGGTACTCGAATAAATGTTCTGAGTTGCTTTCCGCCGTTGCAGGCTAACCTATACTCCACCTTAGTATAACCATAATCATTCAGAAAATACTTTCCTATAATGTCAGCAGACTTTTGAGGAAAAAAAACCCTCTGAAAACTAATTAAACTATTAAAAAACCCTGATGTTTAGTCCGTTTAGTTAAAAACTACGAACAGTTCGTAGTTCACAGTGACGGTTAAGCTAGCTGGCGTTAGCTGGGGCTAGCCGCCGAGAGCCGGTCCGCCACGGGCCATTAACGCGGTTGAAAGCGTGACAAACACGGATCAGGCCGGGACTTTAGTCCGGTTAACAGTTGTAGCATCCGTGCCGGTACTTTACCGGCCGTGTGGGTTAAACAGCAGGTGTCGGTGAACTTACCGGCGGCGGTTGGAGGAGAACCGGCTCGCGACGGTTCGGTTGGAAGCGCGCAGACTCGGCTCTGATTGGACAGGTCCGCGGTGACGTCACTCGCGCTGGCGTCTTTTTCGCATCCCGATGATTCCTGGATTTTTGTAAATGAAATCAACTCTCTTCCTTGTTCTTTTCGGGTCGTCCTCTGGTTCCTTCGGGACGGACAACTTTGAGCTGAACCTGTAGCTGTTTTAAATCCAGACTCAACTGAACCGACGCTGTGAGCAGCTGCCGTCTCTGTCCATTCGCTCCAACTGTCCCGCCTCATAAAGGGAATCTGACTGGACACCTGACGAGCAGAATGATTTTTGTATGGAACAAATCCTGCTTCTTTTTGATCAAACTTTCTACTGTCTGCTTGATTATGGTGATACTGCGTATATGCAGCCCCCCCCCCCAAAAAAAGCTTCTTGACTCCACGTATCACGGTTTATCTCATTGTGTCTTGTATGGAAAGGTGACAGAAGGGAGCTGCATTGCGTGCTGTTTATCTATAAACCGCTCTCTGGTCTCATGTAAACGCCACCTCACCACGTTCAAGCGGAGCCTGGGAGAACTGGGTTCGGGGACTGTGCCCCTGATGTAACGAGCTGCAGAAAAGTCTGGAACTGAAATCTCTGGTTCTCCCTCCGGGATTTTAAAACGCTCTAGTATTCATCTAGATTTCAATCTGCACTTCTCAGTATTTGACTTAATATAAAACTAAAACTAAGCTGGACTGTCAGGAGATGCAAACCAGGCAAATGTTTGGGGCCCACATAGGGGAAAAGGGGCCCCCCATGCCCCCTCTTACTGACAACTATAAACCCCCTTAAACCTGCCATAAAGGCACCGTACAGTCCCCCACTGCTGCCCCAAAAGATCTGATCGATTTTCGACCAAGATCGATTTTGGAGGGCGACGAGTGAAAACAAATACGATCGGATGGAGACCACCGAGTTTAAAGAGGAGAACCTCAAATGAGGAAAAGTGGTTGCAGTGTATCTGGTGGGGATCCCGAGTTTGTAACCGAGACTCCGTTAAAAACATAAAATCTAAATTAGCAAATCAAAAAAACAATTTCAAATAAAAGTTTTACTGGTAAGAGACCTCACACTAAAAAGAGCCATCTGAAGAGTGATTGGGCTGGAGGCAATCGTAGCTGTGAAGCATCGGCTGCTGGTGGGCCGGAGGTTCAAGGTATGTACTGAAGACCTGATCAAAGGTGGACAGGTCGGCCTCCTCTGTACAGGAGTC